>NW_024412377.1:87706601-87740281 GCF_014898765.1 Herpailurus yagouaroundi
AAAGAAAGAAAGAAAGAAAGAAAGAAAGAAAGAAAGAAAGAAAGAAAGAAAGAGAGAAAAAATCCCAAGCAGGCTCTGACAGTGCAGAGCCCAATGTGGGGCTCAAACTCACAAACCTGTGTAATCAGCACCTGAGCCAAAATCAAGAGTCAGACACTTAACCTACTGAGTCACCCAGTAGCCACTGATGAAATATAGTTTTTTTTTTTAATTTTTTTTTCAACGTTTATTTATTTTTGGGACAGAGAGAGACAGAGCATGAACGGGGGAGGGGCAGAGAGAGAGGGAGACACAGAATCGGAAATAGGCTCCAGGCTCTGAGCCATCAGCCCAGAGCCTGACGCGGGGCTCGAACTCACAGACCGCGAGATTGTGACCTGGCTGAAGTCGGACGCTTAACCGACTGCGCCACCCAGGCGCCCCGATATAGTTTTGTTTGTACTTGTATTACATGAATTCATTGAGCATCTTAAATAACTGGTTTTTTTCAAATTTTTCAAATTTTTATTTTAATTCCAGTATATAAACTATAGCATTAGTTTCAGGTGTACAACATAGTGATTGGACAATTTTATACATTACTCAGTACTCATAATAAATGTACTCTTAATCTCCATCATTTATTTCACCCATTCCCCATCCTATCTCCCCTTTGATAACCATCACTTTGTTCTCTAAAGTTGAGAGTCTATTTCTTGGTTTGTCTCTCTTTTGTTTTCCTTTGCTCTTTTGTTTCTTAAATTCCACATATGAGTGAGATCATAGGGTATTTCTCTTTCTCCGACTTATTTTGCTAATCATTATACTCTTTGGCTCCATCCATGTCATTGCAGATGGCAAGATTTCATTCTTTCATATGAATAATATGACATTACATTACATATTATTACATTGCATATATTACATTGTGTATATATATCACATCTTCTGTATTCATCTGTTGATGGATGCTTAGAGTGCTTCAACAATTTGACTGTAAATAATGCTGCAGTGAACATAAGGATGCATGCATTCCTTTGAATTAGTGTTTTTGTATTTTGGGGGTATATACCTAGTAGCATGATTACTGAATCTTAGGGTTGTTCTATTTTTAACTTTTGGGGAACCTCCATATTGTTTTCCACAGTGGCTGCACCCGTTTGCAATCCAACAGTGTATGAGAATTCCTTTTTCTCCACATCCTTGCCAACGTTTGTTATTTTTTGTGTTTTTGATGTTAGCCATTTTGACAGGCGTGAGGTGATATCATTGTAGGTCTTTTTTTAAGTTTTTATTTAAATTCCAGTTAGTGAATGTACAGTATAATATTATTTGCAGACATTTTCATTTTCATTTTTATCTATGTATTTTATTTACTCTTTGATTTCTTGGTTGACCCATTCATTGTTTAATGACATGTTATTTAACATTCTTGTATTTGTGGTCTTTGCAGATTATTCCTGTGGTTGATTTCTTGTTTCATAGTGTTGTGGTGCATGGCATGACTTTGATCATTTTGAGTTTGTTGAGACTTGCTTTGTGGCCTAATATGTGATTTATCCTGGAGAATGTTCCATGTACCCTGGAAAAGAATGTGTATTCTGCTGTATTAGAATGGACTATTCTGAATATATCTGTGAAATGCAACTGGTTCAGGGTACCATTCAAAGCCAATGTTTCTCTGTTGATTTTCTGTTTGGATGATCTGTCCATTGATGTAAATGGGGTGTTAAAGTCCCTTACTATTACTATATTATTATTGGTAAGTTTCTTTATAGTTGTTACTAACTGTTTTATGTATTAGGATGTTTTTCGTGTTGGGTTCATAAATATTTACAATTGTTATATATTCTTACGGTATTTTCCCTTTTATTATTATATAGTGTCTCATTTTGTCTCTTACAGTCTTTTTTTTAAATATTTAATGTTTATTTTTGAAAGAGGGAGAGACACAGTGGGAGCAGTGGTGAAGCAGAGAGAGAGGAAGACACAGAATCCAAAGCAGGCTCCAGGCTCTGAGTTGTCAACACAGAACCTGACATGGGGCTCAAAGTCACGAGTTGTAAGTACATGACTTGAACCGAAGTTGGATGCTTAACTGACTAAGCCACCCAAATGCCCCTATAGTCTTTGTTGTAAGTAATTTGTCCAAAATAAGTATTGCCACCCTGGCTTTATTTTGACTTTCATTTGCATGATACATGTTTGTTCATATCCTTACTTTTAGTCTGTAGGTATCTTTAGATCTGAATGAGCCTCTTGTAGGCAACATATAGATGGGTCTTGTGTTTTTTTTTTTATCAATTCTGTCACCCTAAATCTTTTAATTGGAGCATTGAGTCCATTTACATTGAAAGTAATTATGATAGATATGCATTTATTGCCGTTTTGTTACTTCTGTGGTTTTTGTGATTTTTCTCTGATCCTTCTCTTGATCTCTTCTCTCATAACTAGTTGGCTTTCTTTAGTGATATACTTGGATTCCTTTCTTTTTATTCTTTATTCTTTGCTTAGGTATTATTGGTTTTTGATTTGTGGTTACCATTAGGTTTATATATAATATCTCCTGCATATAGCAGTCTGTTTTAAGTTGATGGTCACTTAAATTTGAACCCAATTTTTACTCCTCTCCCCCCCTACATTTTAGGTATAGAATGTCATATTTTACAATCTTTTATTTTGTGGATTCTTTACTGATTTTTATAGATAAATTTATTTTTACTGCTTTTGTGATTCCTACTTTTCATACTCTCACTTATGGTTTTTTCCACTCATTTTGTCCCCTTTAATATATCTTCTATGGCTAATTTAGTGATCATGAATTCCTTTAGTTTTTGCTTGTCTGAGAAAATTTTTATCTGTGAGTCTCTGCTGAATGATAGCTTTGCTAGATACAGTATTCTTGGCTGCATATTTTTCCCTGCCAGCACTTTGAATATATCATGACACTCCCTTCTGGCCTACAAAGTTTCTGATGAAAAATCAGCTGATAACCTTGTGGAGCTTCCTTTGTATGTAAGTGTCTTTTCTCTTGATGCTTTGAAAATGTTTCCTTTATCACTAATGTTTGCCATTTTAATTACTATACATTTTGGTGTGGACCTCCTTGGGTTGATTTTGTTGGGGGATCTCTTTGCATCCTGGATCTGGATTTCTGTTTCCTTGTCCAGATAAGGGAAGTTTTAAGCTATTATATTGTCAAATGAATTTCCTGACCCTTTTTCTCTCTCTTTCTTCTGGGATCCCTATAATGTTAATATTATTACACTTGATAGAGTCACTGAGTTCCCTAAGTCTACTTGCAATTTGCATAATGTTTTTTCTCTCACTTGCTCAACTTTATTGCTTTTGATTACTCTGTCTCCCAGATCATTTTTTTTGCATTTTATTTATTGCATTGTATTTGCATTTATTGCATTATTTTTTATTTATATATGAAATTTATTGTCAAATTGGTTTCCATACAACACCTAGTGCTCATCCCAAAAGGTGCCCTCCTCAATACCCATTGTCTCCCAGATCATTAATTCATTCCTCTGCTTCCTCTGGCCTACTGTTTATTCCATCAAGTGTGTTTGTAATTTTATTACTGTGTTTTTCATTGCTGAATGGTTCTTTTTCATCTCTTTATTAAGCGTCGCAAACTGATGTCCTCCATTCCTTTCTCAAGTCCAGTAAGTTCTGTTCTGTTCTTTCATTTGGGACATGTTCCTCTGATTCCGTCTGTTTCTGTATATTAGGAAGGTCAGCTACCTCTCCTGCTCTTGAAGGTATTGTTTTTATGACGAAGATGTTCTTTAATGCCCTGCGGTGGAGTGTCTTCTGTTCCCCAAGATCTGGCTCTTCAGGGAGTGTCTCCTGTGTGTGTTGCCTATGCCCTGATGTTGGGTCCTGGATGCTTTTCCTTCAGTTGTCTGCAGAGGTTCTCTTTGCCTCTTGTGAGCCTTGTTTGTTGCTGGTTGGGGTGGAGTGTGTTTTAACAAGGGATGTGCTGGTCTGCTTGCAAAATGAGACTTGCTGCCAACACTACCAGAATCAAGGCCCCTCAAAACCCACAGGTTAGAAATGTGGTGTTGGTGGCTTTTGTGCCAGTCTTCTGGGGGGAGGCATGCTGCAGCACTGGGACAGAAACTAGTGGGACTGGGAAGGACAGGGTCCACCAAAGCATGAGAAGTTGGGGTTTAGTGAAAGCAAGGTAGGTAGTCAGTGTGGACTCCCTGCTGTGATCTTCACACAGGTGACCATTGTTTATACTAGGAGAAGGGAAGTGCTGCTTGTCAGCTCCTTTGTTTCTGAAGGGGTCTTCTTGTGATATCTGTCTCTCTGGGCCATACTCTGAGATGAACAAATCACTCTCCTCCCCCATCTGCTCCCACTGTTTTAGTAAAACTGCTTGTTCCACATTGTATCTGCATGAACCAAGCCTGATTTTTAATATTCCAGGCTTTAAATCCCACTGGTTGTAAGAATTCAGGAAATTTGTCCCTACTCATTTGTGAAGGAAAATATTATGAGGATTTGTCTTCCCCTTGTGGGCTTCCTGGTGTGATAGTGTGTTTCTTGCCCTTCTTGGCACCACTAGCTCCCCTTTTGACCGAGGCTGGCCATGGTGTCAGTCAGTGCCAGATCGTGTCTCTGTGCTTCCTACCTTCTTTGATGTGGCCTGTTCTGTATCTTTAGTTGTACAGTTTGTTCTGCCAGTCTTTGGGTCATTTTCTGGATATTTCCACCATGAATGTTATCTAGTTGTGTCCATGGGAAGAGGCAGGCTTAGGGTCCTCATATTCTGCTGTCTTCCTAACATGGTTTTTTAATTTTTTAAAAAATACTTCTCTTCTTTTGGGGCTCTGGTTACACAAGTGCTTTCTTGTCCTACATGTCCTTTATGAACTGTTCTTAGAATTTTTAGTTTTTTTTTCTCTATGTGCTTCAATTTGGGTAATTTCTATTGATCGATTTTAAAATTCATTGACCTTCCTTCTACTGTATTTAGTTTGAAATTAAGCTCCATATCCAATAAACTTTTATTTTTGAAAATTTTCTTTCTAGAATGTTAACTTTGATATTTAGAGATTCCATTTTTCTATTGACATGGATTTTTCCTTATTTTGTCTGTCTTCTCATTTCTTTAACATGTTTATGATGGTAATTTTATTTTTTTAAATGTATATATTTATTGGGGGGGGAGAGTGAGCACACATGTACAAATGAGGGAGTGGCAGAGAGAGAGAGAGAGAGACAGAGAGTGAGTGTGGGAAGGATAGAGAAAGGGAAACAGAATTAGAAGAAGGCTCCAGGCTCTGAGCTGTCAGCACACAGCCAAATGCAGGGTTCAAACTCACGAACTATGCGATCATACACTTAACCATCTGAGCCACCCAGACACCCCTATAGTCATTTTTAAATTAAGTATATAATTTACAGTAGTATAATCCCAAGCAGGCTCTGCACTGTCAGCACAGAGCCCAATGTGAGGCTTGATATCATGAGCAGTAAGATCATGAACTCAGCTGAAATCAAGGGTTGTAAGCTTAAGCAACTGAGCCACCCAGGCACCCCTGTGATGGTAATTTTAGTCTGTAATCAGCTAACTGCAATATTTAATTTATTTATGGGTCTGCTTCTACCGATTTATTTTTCTATTTCTTTCATTTATTGTCATTTTTGCATATGCATGATTGCATATTTAAATGAACCAAAATATTTGGTGTAAAAATAATTTTTCTCTGAGAGGGCACATCCCTTTTTCTGTCAGGCAGCGAGGGTACAGAGTTGATTATTTTGATCCAAATAGGAATTCAGGTGGGTTGCATCTGGGTTGCAGCTTGAGTTTCATTTTATCTCCAATTTCAAATGTGTTAAGTATGAGATCTATTCTGAGTGATTATAGTCACCCTTTACAAGAAATTTAGGATTGAAGCACTGCAATATGGAGAGATTTCCCTCTGATATTTAGACTAGCTCATAGCATCCAATAACGCCATACTCTCAACCAGATTCCTTTGGGGAAGCACTACCTGGACAGAAGAATCAGCACTGACTATGGGAATATAGTAGATTCTAATCTTTTATGCCAGCTCATGCAACTATTAAAAATTCTGTAGTTCCTGCTACTACATCAAAGTTCTTTAATGCATGACTGACCCATTTCTTGCCCATTTATTCTCAAAAGTGGCTAATGCTCACAGAGAGGGAAATAGCGCTAGTATTGGCTCAAAGAAACCTCTTTCCTCTCTAGAAAGGAAGCTAGCTATTTTAGACATTTTATCTACAGTAGTCCCTGAAGTTTTAATCACACACACATGTTTGTGTGTGTGTGTGTATGTGTGTGTATATTTTATCTTTTTAAAATTGGTCCTAGTTGTTAGGGTGGGAATTATTACTTGTACTTCCTAAATGGATGTTCCTTTAATGTCTTAAAAAGTACTTGATATAATGTTGTTTTTATTTTATTTTATTTTATTTTATTTTATTTTATTTTATTTTATTTATTATTTATTTATTATTTTATTTTATTTATTTTATTACTAAAAGCATATATTTTACAATTGATGGGTAATATTCACAGTAGTCAATAGGGTGTCATGTCATAGCAACAGTTAATACTGTTGGAGTTCTTTTGATAGAACAGGTAATGTTCTAAGTGCTCTATATGTTACCTAATTTATTCCCCTAACTTAATCTGTAGCAATCCTACAGATTAGGTACTATTATTAATCATATTATACACATGGGAAAACAGTGCCGTAGAGCATTAAGGTGACCTCTCAAGGCCACGTACTGTGTAATATTGAGTCACAATTCAAGTCCAGGCAGTCTTCCTCAGAGCCCTAGTTCTTAGTCCCTATACTATATTGTGGTATTGAGTGAACAATTAACATTTTTTTTACAGGGTTATCCTTCACTTTGCTTGTCTCTACATCTTCTCAAGTTATTTGTGTTGTTTAATCTTTTAATTATATAATTCTGTTCCATACTTCATTCTTTGCATACACTCTTAAGTTAGCTAGGAGTAACTTGTATTTCTTGTTTACCCTGTTGACTTTTCTTTAGAATTCAGCTCAGCTGTCACCTCCTTCAGAAACTTGTGCAATTCAGAATTATTCTCTTTATCTACTCTTTCTGAACTGTGTGCATATACCTACCTTAGCATTTAACATATTGTATATAATGTATTTATATATGTGTGTCTTACCCATTGGTCCTTAAGATTATTGAGAGTAGGAGCTGGGACTTAGCCATATCTTTTTATACATGCCTAATGATGTTTGACATGTAATAATCACTGAATATGCATTTACCAAAGTGATTTCAAACTCTGTTTCTAAAATTGATTCTCAACAGGAATTTCAAAGGTTAAAAGTCTCTGCGGTGTATTGCACTTATCTTGCTACAAAAGTTAAAGCTTAATAATAAAGCTCAAAATAAATGTTGTCATACATTTTGGAAGATCTCCTTGGCTAAAGTTAAAATAGCAAGAAATGTGGTTATTTAAAACTATAAAATTATTCACTTTAATTTTTATCTGTTTTTAATAGTTAAAAGCGAAATTCAAGTCTCCTATTTCAAGTTAAACTACTATTCACTCTTAACTAATAATACCTTTATGTGCCTGACACTTCAGGTGGAATGATTAAATTATGCACCTGTAGAAAGATCTCAAAAAGCAATGACAGGTATTACAAACCTACTATGTTCCTGGGTACTTAAAAAGTACTGTATTTAAAATTTAAGACATTGATTTCAGTTCATTGTTTCTCTTGGATATGACATTCTTCTTTTCCTTTTGATTCACATATGAGGTGTAAATTTTCATTTCCTTCACTTTTCTCTGCTTTTTACTGAATTTACACCATAGAACATTGTATTGTTCAGCTTTATTAGTTACTTTAAGCAAGAAAGTAGAAGTGTAGAACCATTTGTCTTGCTCAAAATGGAAAATACTTGGAAAGGACATTTTCTTTAAAAAGTACAGTCAACAGTGGGCTGCACATAGAGAGATTAAGGCAGAGCACAAAATCCTTAAAGCTACTCTTTCCATTCTTTGTATATAGACTATGTCTTGCTGCATTGAATGAGTGGAAGATATTTTCCTCCACTGTTATTTAAAGCTGAAGTCGTCAAACAGAAATTTAGGGTAAGCAACCCCAAATAACTTCTTTAGCTCTTGTAAAGTTGTTTATGCTTGCAGGCCTTTTGGATTCTTTTTATGTTCTACTATGGAATTTATTTAGCACCCAACTATAAAAACTGCTGAGAATGCTGGTCCTAAGAAGGAAGAAACAGAAGGCTTAGTTTTGACCCCTCAGGGTCTATAATTTCTGGTTCGGTGAAGGACTGTTATGCCATTCTTTGAAATTACTTTCTACTCTCTGTTTCTTTCTAATGTAGGTTTTTGTTTTGGTTTTTTTTTGTTGTTTTTTTAGAGGTCTAGGATGGAAGAACATAGCCAAAAGGCATATGAGTGTTATCTTCCAAAAACTGCTAGATGTGCTTTTTTTTAATTATTATTATGGGACAGAAAACAGACGTGGAACCATGATTTGACAAGCATTTCCTTGAATGAAGGTGTCCAGGATAGGAGGAAATATTTTTCAAATGTCTTGGGCAATATTATCACTCCTCTTCACAAGAGATTGTAGTATTTTTGGTTAGAGACGTTTTATTTCATCTCCTTAAATGAATTGTTGCCTCAATGAAACTCAGTCTTGTGACTTGGATTTTTACATAACAGGAAAAGATTTGTCTGATGATGCATTTCCCTTGGTAGTCAGTGTCCTCTCCTCCCCTCTCCAGGAACAGCAGGAACACCCATTCTCATGGTTTGCCTTCAAGTTTGAATCTGATAATTAGCCCCCCCTCCCAAATCGTGTCTGAATTCAGTGATCATAATTTTTTCTCCTCCTTACCAGGAGCCTTTATGGGTAGAATATGGGCCGAGGTAGTTTTGTCTTTTCTTTTTCATTTCAGCCAGTCATAACTACCTATACTCCTGTACTCCATAATTTTTCATTCTCATTGAGCACATAATAAAAAAAGATATGGTGATATCCAATTTCTTCTTGCCTCCAACTTAAACCTCTTTATACATGTCCAGAAATTACATATAAGGGAGAGAAGAGAATCAGACTCTATGTGTGTGTGTGTATGTGTGTGTGTGTGTGTGTGTGTGTGTGTGTGTGTGTGTGTGTGAGAGTGTATTTATATGTATGCATCTTATATTTATATACTCATTCTTTTAATAAAAAATCAATGCTCATTATTTAGTGATAAATTTGACCTTAAAATATCACTTTGTAAGCTATGTGTAGATGAGGGGGCCAGTTAAACTCCACGAAACTTTTTATTTAATTTTTTAAGCTTGTTTATTTCAAGAGAGAGAGAGTAGAAGGGGCAGTGAGAGAGGGAGAGAGAGAGAATCTGAAGCCTGCTCTGCTCTGTCAGCACAGAGCCCAACACAGGATTTGATCCTGCAAACTGTGAAATGACCTGAGCCGAAATCAAGAGTCAGGTGCTTAACTGACTGAGCCATCCAGGTACCCATCCATGAGACCCTTTATATGAAAAATGGGGACACTCATACTTGTGAGGTTGCAATAAGGAGCGACTGATACATAAAATATATAATATACAAAATGTGTGTCACATTATAGGATCCCCAAAAGTGGTAGTTATTATATCAACTACCCTGCTATTCCTACTTTGTAGTCACTAGACTAGGTTCTCAGACACAGAAGCAAGACCTAACCCCTTTATCAAAAGCGTTGAAGTCTACTGAGGAAGACTTAAAAGAGCATCGAAACCCAAAATATTATATACCAAGTCCTATTAAAAATATTAAACAGGTGCACCTTCAAATCAAGTGGAGCAAAGCAAGCACCTGGTGGGCAATGGTTGGCAAAAGAATTTTTATCTTTACTGATTTAATTAAACTCATAACTAGCCAGGGGATTTTTGTCTCAGCTATTCAATATTTTTAATTTGTTAACATTTTTTATTGTTTAATGTACTTGTTTCTATTTAGAGTTTATATATTTGTGTAAAGCTAAGCATAGGGAGTGGTTCTGCCTTTGCATGTGAATATCAAAAGAAAGTAGCCAACACCACTGAACTCAGGTTGTCTTGTCCTGGAATCAGAAGGAAGGTTCATACCAGCAGATGATCTTTCAGAATACAGTCACATGTGCTGGGACATAAGTGTTGGCATGTACTTTTTATAGAGTGAATGTCATTCAGCTTTATCCAAATGAATTTCAGACATTTAGAGATCAATATTTTCCTGCCATCCCTATAATATTGAGGCCATTTCCCCAGTTTGAAAGCTTAAACATAATAGCTTAATATAAAAGTTGCTTTAAGACACAGTGGAGCAATTGACAGAGAACTCCACCTTCTAAGGTAGAGGAGTGAAGGTGATCTGGATCACAGTAAGTTCTAGTAACCCTAAAAGTTTGTGGGATCCTGGGTCAGCAGCTAGAATTAGGAAAAGGATGCAGCATACGTATTTACTTTCTCCATTCCTCTGATGGGTCTGACAAAGCTTACAATGTATATGTTTCTCAGGAAATCACCCTTTTATGCTTTTTGAGAGAGAATTTTAAGTTAGGATAGTATGAGCCTTTGGCTGATACAGAGAGAGGAGAAATCTGATACTCTTCTTTTTTATTACTAAATATAAGTGAGAGTAACTGAGCATGGATAGGAAATTAAATACTTGGAAATAGGCATAAAACAACAAGAAATCCATGAAAAAATACAAAAAGAAATACAAGCAAGGATAAAAAATAAAACAGGAGTACTGAGGAATCAAAAATTGAAAAGAGACGAGAAAACAAAATTGAATATATGAAACCAAATATTGACATCAATACAATGTGTTTAAAGACACAAAGTCTCAGTTGACATAGTTTTATTATAGCTCCCTTCTTTGTTTTTCTCTCTTAGTTTCCAGTTAGGAAAACCCCTACTGTTTTGCTCCTTATTTGCTTACTATTTTTCATCGCTAGGGAAACAGGGAGAGAAAGGAAAGTCTCCCAAGGAGAGGCATCCATGAGGGGCTGAGCCAGAACTTTGACCCAGATGTACCTGGATCTGTCACACCACCTGTCCTCTCTCAGATGTAGTTTTGTGTGTGTGTTTTAACAAAAATGTAGCAAATTAAATGTACAGATTTAAAATGTTTCTTATCTCGAATCTTTATACCATAACCTCCTTGGTATTCTGTCTTGAGCTAAATATTCGTCTCACTTTGCTGGTTTCCTCTGATGCTGGAGTTCACTTAAGGTTCAATTTTAGGAAGTTGGATTTTTAATAAGATTCCTTTAAATGGTTTCCATATTTAGCCAATCTTGCAGTTCTCAACAGTACATGGAAGAGCAAATAGCGAGCTTAAGAAAAAAAAGAGCTTCTTTAACTACTAAATGAAACCAAAATTTGGGCTCTCTGACTTCTAAGATTTGGAAGCAGTGTTGGCATTCTAAATTTATCAATAGCCAAAACATAGCATTTTTCATAAAGAACTTCTTTATTTTCCTTATGATAGAAATGTTTCTTAGGTTTCTGAGAGTGGTCCTTTCCCTCTAAGTGTTTTCAGCTTGATGGCTCTTTTCTGAAGTACGTTAATTTGAGTCCCATGCTGCTACTGCATGTTAACTTATATATATGAAGAAAGATGTCAAATACGGAATAAGTCATTTTTGACCCTGTTTTAAAAAGACAGATCTGATTTTAGTTTTTAAAACCACGGTATGCAAGGCCATCCTCGTCTTTCTCTAATGAATACTGAAAGTTATAGACTAATTTTTCCTTAGATTGTTATTGGATTCTTAGGTCCTGCAACTCCTGATGGTGGGAAAGGAAGAAGGGTAGAGGGAGGAAGGAGAGCAGGAAGTGGAAGGATGGTAGACAATGTTTTATGATTTATGCAATTTTTATGAAAAATGTTCTCTTTGCTTACTGCGTAGTGTTACTATTATTATCATTTGGTGTGCCTGAGGCATGGGCCACACACATCATTTCCCTAAAAATAATTCTATAGCCTGTCTGGGTGTCATTATGGTGTTTGTTTCATAACAACTGCATATGAATCTTTATTAAAATTCAAGTAGGCTGAGACTTTCAGCCAACAGTGGAGCCTGTATGTACTAACAGAGTGCAGTCTGTCTTTAGGAAGGCGCTGGCAGGATGAGAGTAGGGTGTGTCGAAAACTAGGCAAAATGCAAAGAATCTCAGGCCCACAGACTGAAAGAGACAGGATGAGACCACTGAGATGTGTTCTGTCCAACAAGATTTTTGATATTTCATTCACTCCTGGAATGAGCGGGAGTAGACCTGCTGAACTAAACAACCTAGCAGAGAGGCATGCTGCTGCTCACCTTACTGACTGACCCAGGGGAGTGAAAGCCGAAATGTCAGGGGCTTAAGAAGATTTCTAAAAGCACAAAGGCAACAGCACAGGATATTTCATAGATATATCCTGAAATTTTAGGGTTTACATGGTGGTATAACAGTCTTGATAATTGCATTTCTTCTTTCATATATTGAGATACAACCTATGTTCTGAAACAAAATCTCCATGAAAATCCAGGGAATATCAAGTGTAAAGTTCACAGATTTAATCTTTAGATTAATACTTATTTTTTTTTACAGGTCTTTTTTTTTTTCTGAATTAAAATACTCCTTAAAAAAAGACTATGAAGGGGCACCTGGGTGGCTCCTGAAATCGGGCACCTGGTCCGATTTCAGTTCACGTCATGATGCCGCAGTTGTGGGATCAAGCCCCACATTGGGTCCCGTGCTGGGCATGGAGCCTGCTTTAGATTCTCTCTCTCCTTCTCCCTCTGCCCCTCCCCAGCTTGCATGCATGTATGCTCACTTCTCACTCTCCTTTCCTCTCTCTCTCTCTCTCTCTCTCTCTCTCTCAATAAATAAATAAATAAATAAATAAATAAATAAATAAAGACTATGAAGACTGTGTATGTCCATACATAGGACTGGTCATGAGCAAAAAATAACTAGTTGTAGAATTAAGGTTAAATAAAAGAGATATATTTGGCATTTTATGCCATTAATTAATTACAATATAGCTTATTGATTTAATATGTGGGAGAATGTAGATAACAAATGCAAAAAAAAAAAAACTGAGCTATTTCCCATGATCATGTTGGAGTGATAGCATTAGTAGTATTTCATTGGGGCTTTTGGGCTTGTAGGGTTAGATAAGGCCAATGAGTAATTATGGAATATTTTTCTCATAGACTAAGTGGATGATAAACTGTCCGTTTTCACATGTATGAAGACTTCTGAGTTTTGCTTTTTGTCTTGAACTTGCCTTTTTATGGACGTGGATTTCCGCAGCCAAATAACTTTCTGTAGGACTTGGTCTATACTGCTTAATTACATTCCAGCAACTTATTAGAAGTCTGCTTCTGATCTGATCCTGTTTGTGTGGTGGCAAACCTGCGGTGATTGTACCTATTTATTTTTTCATCTAAAATGGATAGTTATTAATCCTCCTAACATTTTAAGTGTCCTCATATTGTGTCTACTTTTGGATCTTTTTTCACTGGTATAGCTTGTCATTAATTGGTCTTTTTAATATGAATGCTCTCATTTTTAACATCTATGGAGATATAATGTATATACATAAAGCTCACCTATGTCAAGTGTCCAATTCAATAATGTTAAATGCATTTACAAAGTTGTGCAATAATCATCTTTATCTAATTTTGGAATATTTTTGTCTTCCCTTGTACCTATTAGTAGTCATTCTTTGTCTACACCCATGCCCTGGCCCTAGCCTTCGGCAACTGGTAATCCACATCTATATCTATAGATTTGCCTTTCCTGCTTATTTCCTATAAAAAAAGGTCATGTAATATGTAGTCTTTTGTAACTGCCTCCTGTCATTTTTCATAATGTTGTTGAGATTCATCCATGCTATAGCATGTATTGGTACTTCATTTATTTTTACTGCTGAAGAATATTCCCTTGTAGGGGTAATCCCACATTTCATCTATCCATCTCTCCATTGATGAGTATTTTGGGTTTTTCCCCCACCTTTTGACTTTTATGAATAGTGCTGCAGTGAACATTTGTGTATAAGGTTTGCATGGATATGTTTTTAGGTCTCTTGAGTATTTACCCAGGATTACATTGCTGCGTTACATGGTAAATTTATACATAACCTTTTGCGGAAGTTCAGACTATTTTCCAAAGTGAATGCACAACTTTACATATCACTAGCAGACAGGGTTCAAATTTCCCCATGTCCTTGCCAACACTGGTTATTCAGCTTTTTGATTATAGCCATCATAGTTGGTGTGAAGTGGTTATTTACGTGATTTTGGCTTCTGTTTCTTTAAGGACCAATGATATTGAACATCTTTTTATGTGTTTGTTAGCCATTCATATGTCTTCTTGGAGAAATATCTGTTCAAATCTTTTGCCCCTTTTTATTGGGTCATTTGTGTTTTTATTATTGAGTTCCAAATTCTTTATATATTCTGGAAACAAGTCCTTTACAAAATACATGGTTTGTGCTTGCTTTCTCTTATTCTGTGAGCTGTCTTTCCACTTTCTTAATGGTGTCTTTTGACAAAATTTTTAATTTTGATGAAGTTTACTGTTTCAATCTACTTTATTGTTATTTTTGGTGTTGTATCTAAGAAATTGTTGTGTAACTCAAGATCATATAGGTGCTCCTATGTTTCGTCTGAAAGTTGTATACTTTGTGTGTGTGTATGTATATGTGTGTGTGGTAATATACATAAACTATGAAAGTGACTATTTTAAACATTTTAAAGTAAGACAGTGACATTAGTTACATTCACAATGTTGTGCAACTATCACCACTATCTAGTTCTAGAACATTTTTATCACCTCAAATGAGAACGCCCTGTTCATTAGATAGTAACTCTTCCATGCCCTTCTCCCACTGCAACCACATACATACTTTTGTCTCTGTAGATCTGCCTATTCTAGATATTTGGTATAAGTGGAATCATACAAGATGAGGCCTTTGTGTCTAACTTCTTCCATACAGAATAATGTTTTCAAGATTCATCCATATTGCAGCGTATATCAGTATTTCATTCCTTTTTATGTGTGAATAATATTCCATTGTATGGTGTTTTTTAAAATTTATTTTTAAATTTAATTCCAAGTTATTTAGCATATAGTGCAACAATAATTTCAAGAGTAGATTTCTTAATGCCCCTTACCCAATTAGCCCCTCCCACCTCCCAAAACCCCTCCAGCAATCCTTTGTTCATTCTGTATATTTGAGAGTCTCTTATATTTTGTCCCACTCCCTTTTTTTTATATTATTTTTGCTTCCTTTCCTTTATGATCATATGTTTTGTATCTTAAATTCCTCATATGAGTGAAGTCATATGATTTGTCTTTCTCTAATTTTGCTTAGCATGATACCCTCCAGTTGCATCCATGTAGTTGCAAATGGTAAGATTTCATTCTTTTTGATTGCTGAGTAATACTCCATTTGTGTGTGTGTGTGTGTGTGTGTGTGTGTGTGTGTGTGTGTGTACCACATCTTCTTTATCCATTCATCCATTGATGGACATTTAGGCTCTTTCCATACTTTGGATATTGTTGATAGTGCTGCTGTAAACATGGGGGTGCATGTGTCCCATTGAAACAGCACACCTGTATCTCATGGATAAATGCCTAGTAGTGCAATTGCTGGGTATTAGGGTAGTTCTATTTTTAGTTTTTTGAGGAACCTCCATACTGTTTTACAGAGTGGCTGCACCAGTTTGTTTTCCCCCCAGCAGTGCCAAAGAGATCCTCTTTCTCCACATCCTCACCAACATCTGTTGTTGCCTGAGTTGTTAATGTTAGCCATTCTGACAGGTGTGAGGTGGTATCTCATTGTGGTTTTGATTTGTATTTCCTGGATGATGAGTGATGTTGAGCATTTTTTCATGTGTTGGTTGGCCATCTGAATGTCTTCTTTGGGGAAGTGTCTCTTCATGTCTTTTGCCCATTTCTTCACTGGATTCTTTGTTTTTTGGGTGCTAAATTTGATAAGTTCTTTATAGACTTTAGATACTAACCCTTTGTCTGATATATTGTTTGCAAATATCTTCTCCCATTCTGTCGGTTGCCTTTTAGTTTTGCTGATTGTTTCCTTCACTGTGAAGAAGCTTTTTATTTTGATGAGGTCCTAATAGTTCATTTTTGCTTTTGTTTCTCGTATCTCTGGAGATGTGTTGAGTAAGATGTTGCTGTGGCCAAGATCAAAGAGGTTTTTCCCTGCTTTCTCCTTGAGGATTTTGATGGCTTCCTCTCTTCTGTGTAGGTCTTTCATCCATTTTGAGTTTATTTTTGTGTAGGGTGTAATAAAGTGGTCCAGTTCATTTTTCTGCATGCCACTGTCCAGTTTTCCCAGCACCACTCGGTGAAGAGACTGTTTCTATTCCATTGGATATTCTTTCCTGCTTTTTCAAAGATTAGTTGGCCATATTTTTGTGGGTCTATTTCTGGGTTCCCTGTTCTGTTCCATTGATCTGAGTGCCTGTTTTTTGCCAGTACCCTACTGTCCTAATGATTACAGCTTTGTAATACAGCTTCAAGTCTGGGATTGTGATGCTTCCAGCTTTGGTTTTCTTTCTCAAGATTGCTTTGGCTATTTGGGGTCTTTTCTGGTTCCACACAAATTCTATCATATTTTGTGTTTGAAAGCAAATATAGTAGTATACAGGAGTTTAAATCTCCATTCTATTTTTGAATGAAAAGGATAATTATAAACTTATGAAATATTATATTTTAAATAATAAGCTACTTACATCTTTTTGCTACTAAATATTATATTTTAAATAATAAATTACTTATACCTCTCGGTACTAATGTATCTGTACAATATCTACTTAAACACTTAAATATCTCTTGCTAATGTATCTCTTTACTACTAAAGAGGCCCAGAAGTAATAATAAACTCAGTAGCATCTCTCGTCCTTACATTGTGATCTGGTAATATTATTTTCTACTAAGAGTAATCAAGATGTGTCCAAAAAAAAAGATGATTCCATGTCTCTGGTAGGAAATGTGCAAGATTAATTTGGATCTCCTTTCATACTAGAAAGAATGAACGTATCTAAGACTACTCGCCATAGCAAAGAAGCACAAGAGCTAACCACAGGAAGAGGCTTCCACTGGCCAAAAATCGAATAATTAACTCTGTAAAAATATTAATGGCAATAGATTGAAGCTCATAATATATGTTTAAATTTATGAATTTAATTTTTAAAATGAGTAATGGGTTACTTCAAAAGAAGAGAGAACCATTACCTTAAAAATAAGTAAATAGAGATAAAGAATCAAACATGTATTTTTCCAAGTGGTAGGTAAGGAGAAGAATTTCTTTATATGTTCCAATTCATAGGTCAGAAAATGATAGAATTCATCTGTCACCCTTTTTAAAACTTCGGTGAATTATATATCTGTGCATTAGTATCGATGGATGGTAACATCATATTCCTGCTGGTAAGGATGCAACACTCCTCACAGACGTGACAAGAGACCAAAAGAGTCCAACCAAGCTTCTATAGCCAACTTCTGGTTTACAGGAAACATAGAGAACAGAGGCACATGCTTAACTATACCAGGAGCATGCAAGATCTAAACTATGGAACACTCAATAGGTGAAGTGGCCTGGGTCTTTAAGAGATCAGTCTAAGGAAATAATGGGTTGGAGGAGAAAACTACAAATATAAAGAAACTGAAAAATAATATAAAAATTTTAAGATAGTGCAAAAGTTTGTCTGGGAAACTAATATATTTAAAATTCTTTAGATAATTGTAATATGAGTTGAAGTTGGCAACTCTTGGGTTAGAAACTCAGCTGAAGGAAAGGCTAGTTGTCTGCATTATGCTCTGGAAGTATGTTGGCTTTAGGAAACCATGGTCACGCAGGAAAAATGCTGAGTTGTGTGCTGGAGCATTTCAGCATTCAGATGGAAGCTGATGTTGACAGACCATCAGAAGTTAAATAGGAGAAGTGGGAGATCTAACTACTACCCCTGAGAAAGTTAAAGAGGTAATTAAGGTCCTGCCAGGCTGAACATCCGTTTTGATGCCAGATGATTTTGAAGGTTGAAGATGAACTGTCTGGCAAGACTAGAGTATAAATTATTTGAGCGACATTAAATACTTTCAAATTTAAATATTAGTGGAAATGTTACCAAATTGTCCTTTAACATTTCTTTATAAAATTGCTTTATTAGATAGATGGCTAAGAAGTATGGTGCAGTGTGAGATGTTGTGTAACTGATGGCTCTGGGTTCAAGTCTTGGTATTACTATTTATTAACTTTGTAACTATGCTCAACTGAGCTCCCAAGTCTCAATTTCACTGTATGCAAAATAGGCATATCTTAGAGAATTATGAAGAATAAGTGATATTTATGTGAAAACTCCTACCCTTGGTTTTAAGTATGTTTTAAATATTTAATTTCAGTGAGAACTATTTAAAACTTTTTTATTTTATTTTATTTTATTTTTTTTCCTCATTATGGTTTTATTTATTTATTTATTTTTTCCAATGTTTATTTATTTTTGGGGCAGAGAGAGACAGCATGAACGGGCGAGGGGCAGAGAGAGAGGGAGACACAGAATCGGAAACAGGCTCCAGGCTCTGAGCCATCAGGCCAGAGCCCGATGCGGGGCTCGAACTCACGGATCGCGAGATCGTGACCTGGCTGAAGTCGGACGCTTAACCGACTGCGCCACCCAGACGCCCCTAAAACTTTTTTAAAAAGAACAAAAACATTAACAGATACAGCATGTCTTAAAATTACATTTAAGAAATCTTAACATTGTGTGTTTAAAAAAGTAGCACAAGTATCAAAAGCACCTGCATCCCTTTCTACTTTTTCTTTAATCAAGGTATTACTCCAAAATATATATAAATATATATTTATATATGTTTATATTATATACATTTATTTATATAAATTTATATTATATATATTATATATATTTATATTATATATATATAATATATATATATATTATTTATTTATTTATTTATTTATTTATTTAAACAGTTGTTTGGATATATGATTCCCCTGCCCTATGATCCATCTATTGAAAGTGTACATTCAATGCTTTGTAGTCTACTCAGAGGATATACAACCATTGTAACCATTATTACAAAAAATTTAAAATATGTTTGGGTCACTAAAAAGACACCTAGATCCAGTAGGGGCCACTCTCCATTCCTCTGCAGTATCACCAGCCCTTGGCAACAAATGATCTATTTTCTGTCTCCATAGATTTGCCTATTCTGGACATTTTATAGAAGTGAAATCATATATCTCATGGTCTTTTGTGACTTGCTGCATTTATTTAGTATAATGCTTTCAAGTGTTCATCCATGTTGTAGTACTTTGTTTCTTTTTACCTCCAAATAATAACTGCACTGTATGGATAAACCATTTTTTATTTTGCCTTTTATCACTTTGTGGACATTTGGGTCATATCCCACTTTTTTGGAAGTTAAGAAAAATTTTATAAACATACATATGCATGTTTTTGTTTAATATGTTTTATTTACATCTTGTGTATATTCCTAGAAATGCAATTGTGCTTATCATATTAGAACTCATTCTTTACTATTTTGAGGAATTACCTGTTGTCCAAATGACTGTACCACTTTTTATTTCTACCAAGAATATTTGAGGGTTCCAATTTCTCCTATCCTAGTGAGTGTGAAGTATTACTTCATGTAGTTTTAATTTGCATTTCTCGAATGACTAATAATGTTGAGCATCCTTTCATGTGTTTAGTCCCCACATACATATCATCTTTGGAGAAATACCTATCAGATCTATTATTATACACTTTAAAATTGGGTTGTTTACTTATTGATTGATGAGTTATGAATGTTCTTTATGTATCCTGGAGAGGAGTTACTTAATACATGATTTGCAAAAAAATTCTCCAATTCTGAATCTTATGCATTGTAAATTTATATATATATAATATAAAGATATATTTTGATTTGTATATAGATAATACATTTCAATAATATTTTATATGTATGCAAATATTTATATGATATTTATATAATTATGTACCTCATTTATATAAAAATATACATATGTATATTCTGGATATGTTAATATTTACACATATGACATTATTAATACTATGTAATTTTTTTTTTCTTTTTTTATCCTTTCCCTCCCCCATGGGTTTCTGTTAAGTTTCTCAGGATCCACATAAGAGTGAAATCATATGGTATCTGTCTTTCTCTGTATGGCTTATTTCACTTAGCATCACGCTCTCCAGTTCCATCCATGTTGCTACAAAGGGCCATATTTCATTCTTTCTCATTGCCACGTAGTACTCCATTGTGTATATAAACCATAATTTCTTTATCCATTCATTAGTTGATGGACATTTAGGCTCTTTCCACAATTTGGCTATTGTTGACAGTGCTGCTATAAACATTGGGGTACAAGTGCCCCTATGCATCAGTACTCCTGTATCCCTTGGGTAAATTCCTAGCAGTGCTACTGCTGGGTCATAGGGTAGGTCTATTTTTAATTTTTTGAGGAACCTCCACACTGTTTTCCAGAGCGGCTAGGGTGGAAGAGAGTGAAATCATAAGAGACTCTTAAAAACTGAGAACAAACTGAGGGTTGATGGGGGGGTGGGAGGGAGGGGAGGGTGGGTGATGGGTATTGAGGAGGGCACCTTTTGGGATGAGCACTGGGTGTTGTATGGAAACCAATTTGACAATAAACTTCATATATTGAAAAAAATACTATGTAATTTGGTACTTTGCTTGGCTTTACTCAACATTATGTATATTGACATATGTCCTGACTGTCTAGTATAGTTCCTTCTCCAGTTAATTAATTAAAAATGCTGACTAGTATTCTATTGCAAGAATAAATCATAGATTAAGGTTATGTTTTATTTTTCCTGTATATTCCCTTTCAGTCAATTATATTTAAGAGGAGATGAGATGTTCTCAACACATGGTTCTGTCATCTTAACCATTACAAGTTTTGCTGTTTAGGTATTGTCAGGTAGCACTTCTCCAAAAATTGAAGACTTTATAATGTCTAGGCACAATTACTCAATACAAAGAGTAGTCTAGAAATTTACCTTTAGTAATCATAATTTATACAGTAACTCTTCACTTCTATTGACATAAATGCATATATTTTCATTCTTTCAGTTGAGACAGTCATGTTAATTAAGCTTACTGATAGAAGAGGAAAGATGTTTGGAAATTGAAAACTGTCTGAGAATCATTCGTGAAATAAAAATAAGAATCAACTGCCAAAAAAAAAAAAAAACTTTGTAAAGTGAACCTTGGGAAATAAAGATCGTTGAGGACATTGAGAAGTAGTGCTGAATACTGCAAGGTGTCAAAGATCTTGACAGATCTTTGTGCCAGACACTGATTTAAAAAGGTATGCATCCACATCCGTCAGACATTCTGTGTGAGAAAAATCACTATCCATGCTTCAGAGAGCTTCAGACATTCTATTCAGAGAATGCTTTGGTTCTGAGGAGGCTATACTTTTTGACTTAGTGAAGTAGAGGAATGGAAGGAGAACTGTAAAAAGAGTCTTTCAAATTTTATTGTTTTTGTTACTATTATTTTTTACCTTCTAAATTTCTTCCATCTTTGGGATGTTGGGTCACATTGGTTGTCAGTAGTGTATATGTGTCTTTTCCTCGGGTGAGTTCATTCACTCATCACTTAGCATAGAGCTACAACTCTCATCTGTTTCGTCATGTTTCAGGCTGTGGATATTTCTTGACATGAGGTGAGGTATCTTCTTGTTACTCTTTGAATTTTTATTTCTTCAATTGAATTTTCATTATTCTTGACAGATTAATAATTTTCTTAAAAAACAATTCACTTTTGTGTCTTCTCTCCTTAGACATATTTAATAATTCCATTTTTTGGACTGCCTGGGTGGCTCGGTCAGTTGAGCATCACACTTTGGCTCAGGTCATGATCTTGTGTTTTGGGAGTTCGAGCCCCGCGTCACTCTCTGTGCTGACAGCTCAGAGCCTGCAGCCTGCTTCCGATTATGTGTCTCGCACTCTCCCTGACCCCACTGGTTGCACCCTGTCTCTCTCTCTCTCAAAAATAAACACTAAAAAAATAAAAATAACAATTCTGTGTCTCACTATAGCATAGTGTAGCAGTTAAGAGCTTGGCCTCTTAAGTCAGCTATGATGTGCTTCAAGATAATATGGACTTGGAGAGAAATGGGTATAAGTATCAATATACAGGAGTATAAAGTGGTTTACTAGAGTATTCTTTAAAAAGTAAATTTGAAGTTTTCTGTAACAAAAATTTAAAAATAAGTGAGTATATTATACTCTAGGTAGAATAAATTTTAAACCTGAGTTACATAGTAAATGTGGAAAAGATAAAATCTTATATGGGATATTCAGAAATTCATAATTTATAGAACTATATTTATATAAATCTAGCTAAGGAACATTATAAATAACCTGCAGTAATCTCTTGGGAAATGTAGAGTATAAAAAATCTGTGTATTTTTACATACATATGTAAGCTTCTTTCTCAATTCTATGAGATTTCTTGTAATGAACATTCCAGGCTTTGGGATCAAACCAAATTAACCATGGTATCTTGGTTAATATTATAGAACAGCACAGTCCAAAATGATAGCCAGTGGCCACACGAAAGTATTTAAGTTTATATTAATTAAAAATAAACAACAATTCAAATTCAGTTTCTCAGTCTTAGTAGTCACATTTCAAATATTCAGCAACCATATGTGGCTAGCAACTACATTACAGTCATTCATGATAGAACTTTTATCACAGCAGAAAGTTCTATTGGATGATGATGCTTTAGATAGAATATTATCTATGTTTGGAGTCAACCATTTGTTGTCTCTGCCTCTTCATCAATCTATTTTAGTTGTTTTGGTCAAGAAGGAAAGTTTTTCCCTTAAGAGTCTGATATAGTACCAGTCTTCTAAGCGTGTTCAGATGCTATTTCCCATTTATAACCAAAGATTTCCTCTTGCCTTGGGCTATACAATTCATGAAGGGACCAGAGATGACAGAAATACAAACAGTATAGGATTAGTAGAATTAAAGTGTTGAAAAATCCTGACAACTGAGTGGAAACATGAAAGAGTTTGGAGCAAATATACAAAAAGTATACCATATTTGTGAACAGGAGCTAGTGTCATTAAAAAAAAAAAAAGGCTTAGGCAGATGTTTTATTCTCATAAGAGCAAAAAGTACTTACTGTAATAGAAGACAACATTACATCGGGCCACACTTTTACATACTGATTTAATTAAAATTTTTAAAAAATATTTATTCTTGAGAGAGTGAGACAAGGACAAGTGAGGGAGGGACCGAGAGAGAAAGAGGGAGACTCAGAATATGAAGCAGGCTCCAGGCACTGCACTGTCAGCACGGAGCCTGATGAGGGGCTCAAACTCACAAACCACGAGATCATGACCTGAGCCGAAGCCAGATGCTTAACTGACAGAGCTACCCAGGCACCCCCTTTTAAAAAAATGTTTTTAATGTTTATTTTTTATTTTTTTTTAAAGTTTTTTTTTTTCAACGTTTATTTATTTTTGGGACAGAGAGAGACACAGCATGGACGGGGGAGGGGCAGAGAGAGAGGGAGACTCAGAATCGGAAACAGGCTCCAGGCTCTGAGCCATCAGCCCAGAGCCCGACGCGGGGCTCGAACTCACGGACCGCGAGATCGTGACCTGGCTGAAGTCGGACGCTTAACCGACTGCGCCACCCAGGCGCCCCTAATGTTTATTTTTGAGAGGAAGAGTGAGACAGAGCACAAGTAGGAGAGGGGCCAAGAGAAACAGGGAGACACAGAATATGAAGCAACCTCCAGGCTCTGAGCTGTCAGCACAGAACCTGCATACTGATTTAATTTAATACAAAAAGGAATCAAGTCTATCTTTTGGTTAACTTCACCATATATACATGTCTTTGTTCTTTATATATATTTTTCATTTTTTAAATTCAACTTATTTAAACTAAAAAAAAATTCACCTATTTCTCCCACTCCACACCCCATACCTCTGGCAACCACCCATCTGTTCTCTTTATGAGCTTATTTCAGACATATACATATATGTACACTATATTACTATATTATTATATTATTACATATTTACTATGTTGTATATTATATACTATACTATATTACAGTATATATTGTATATTTTATACTTATAGTACATATATATTATTAATTAGCTTTGCATAATACCCA
The DNA here is from genome assembly GCF_014898765.1 of Herpailurus yagouaroundi. Taxonomy (NCBI): domain Eukaryota; kingdom Metazoa; phylum Chordata; class Mammalia; order Carnivora; family Felidae; genus Herpailurus; species Herpailurus yagouaroundi. The sequence continues at coordinate 87,730,863 of NW_024412377.1, forward strand.
CAAGGTCCATCCATGTTTTCGCAAGTGGCAAGATTTCATTCTTTTTTTTGTGGCTAAATAGTATTTTATTGTGTGTGTGTGTGTGTGTGTGTGTGTGTGTGTGTGTGTGTGTACTCATTCATTGATGGACACTTAGGTTGTTTCCATATCTTGGCTGTTGTAAATAATGCTGCAGTGAACGTGGACATGCATATGTCTTTTCAAATTAATGTTTTCATTTTCTTGAATAAATACCCAGAAGTAGAGGGGCTCCTGGGTGACTCAATTGGTTAGGCGTCTGACTTCAGCTCAGGTCATGATCTCGTGGTTCGTGAGTTTGAGCCCCCTGTCGGGCTCTGTGCTGACAGCTCAGAGCCTGGAGCCTGCTTTGGATACTGTCTCCCTCTCTCTCTGACCCTCTCCCACTCGCACTCTCTCTCTCTCTCTCTCTCTCTCTCTCTGCCAGAAATAAATAAACATTAAAAAAAATTACCCAGAAAAAGAACTGCTGGATTATATTACAGTTTTATTTTTAATTTTTTGATGAACCTCCATGTCCTCTTCCATAGTGGCTGTAAAAATTTATATTCCCACCAACAGGGCTTAACAGTTTGCTTTTCTCTTCATTCTTGCCAACACTGGTTTACTTCAAGTCTTTTTGATAATAACCGTTTTACAGGTGTGAGGTCATGTCTCCATGTGGTTTTTATTTGAATTTCTCTGATGATTAATGATGTAGAGCATCTTTTCATGTACTTGTTGGCTATCTGTGTAACTACTTTGAGTCTTTGGCCTATGTTGTAATCACATGGTTTTCCGCTGTTGCATTGTTTGAGTTCTGTATATATTTTGGATATTAGTCACTTATCAGATACATAATTTACAGATATTTTCTTCCATTCACAGTGTGCCTGGATGACTCAGTTGGTTAAGCACCTGACTCTTGATTTCGGTTCAGGTCCTGATCTCATGGTTTGTGAGACCAAGTTCTGCAACAGGCTCTGTACTGTCAGCACAGAACCTGCTTGGGCTTCTGTCTGTCTCTCTCTCTCTCTCTCTCTATCTGTCTCTCTCTCTCTTGGCCCCTCCCCCACTCCCATTCTCCCTCACTGTTTCTCTTTTTCTAAAATAAATAATTTTAAAACACCAAACATTTTCTTTCATTCCATAGGTTGATGCTTCATTCTGTTTTTTGTTTTGTTTTGTTTTGTTTTGTTTTTTGGGGGTGAGGCTTTGTTTTTTGCTATGCAGAAGCTTTTTAGTTTCCTATAGTCCCACTCGTTTATTTGCTTTTCTTGCTTTTGGTATCATATTTAAAAAGTCATCACCAGGATCTATGTCGAGCAACATATCTGTCTGTGATTTGTTTTGACTTATTTTCTGTGTATGGTGAAAGATAGTGGCCCAGGTTGTCTTTTGCAGTAGGCTGTCATTTTTCTCAGCACCATTTATTAAAGAGACCATCTTTTCCCCATTGAATATTCTTGGCTTCATTGTTGTAACACGTATATTCTTTTATTCTCGTATCACCTGATATAGTCAAGACATTATAAACTACTCTTAATATAAAAAGAGAGGGATAGTTTCCTAGTTCATGACTTCACATTTGCAGGGTTTAGTTTATACCATTCTTTTATTTACATTAAGCTGTCTATAAGATAAAATTGTTTCATATTTAGTATGTTGAAAAATTGATATTTTCAACCAAAAAAGAACATTCCTAATACTTAAAATATCCATTTAAAGGCTAATATCTGAAATTATTTACTTTTTTGTAGATGCTCATCAAAAATGTTATGACTATTTTTTGCCTTGTTAAGTAGATTGTAAAAGTAACATTTAATACTTTCTTAATTATTTGGGCTCGTAATTATGTCCAATAGTGGTTTTTTTTTTTTTTCAACGTTTATTTTTTTTTGGGACAGAGAGAGACAGAGCATGAACGGGGGAGGAGAGAGAGAGAGGGAGACACAGAATCGGAAACAGGCTCCAGGCTCTGAGCCATCAGCCCAGAGCCTGATGCGGGGCTCGAACTCACGGACCGCGAGATGGTGACCTGGCTGAAGTCGGACGCTTAACCGACTGCGCCACGCAGGCGCCCCTGTCCAATAGTTTTTGTATGAATTCCAATACATTAATGATCCAAGACTACTGAGGTTAGGTTTGCTTCTAAAGTAAATGACTATAGGTAAATAGTGATTTTTATGCCCATTTTATATATATATATATATATATATATATATAAATATATATATATATATAAACACACACACACATATATATATATACATATATGTATATATATATATATTTTCCCATTGTAAAGTGTCATTTCACAGTAGGTCAAATATTAATCCTTCTTACATTTCTTATCAAGCGTTCACTATCATTTGGTAAGAAATCAAGGTTTCCAAGAGAACCAGGTGGGCCAATTTGTTAAGTGAATACACTTAACTCTACATTAAATACCAGGGCATTTGATTGTTATTTGAGAGCTGGACATGCTTCCTCTGCAAAACTCATGATCTTTATGAGTTTTTCTTCGTTCTTCCCAAGACCTTCTTATTTACTTCCTGTGAGGCTGGAACCTGAATCTAGATATAATTGAGGTTGTGGAAATGGGTTGCTGCCACACTTTAGAAAACTTTGAATGCCTTTTTAGTTATGTTGATTCAAAAAGGGGGAGCTGTAGAAATGAAAGGCAGAAATAATATAAGAACTAACCTTAAGAACACAAGTTTTATAAATGCTATTCTTGACAGAAACCAAGGATAATCTCTTCCTTAAAAGCAAAAATAAGAATGCAGAATGCACCCCCAAGTATTTGATTTCTTGTAACTTTCCTCATGTTAAGAACATTGCATAATATTTTATACATTTTATATATCAGCTATATGATTCTTCTTGTACTCCAGCAAATGTTGAGTTGAATGCTCTGTTGATAGTAAAATAATTTTGAAAATTTGTCTACTTACCTAGTAAAGCAAAAGGGTAATTTTAAACTCTGGTCTACTTTGTAGAATTAAAAATTTTTGATCATTAATACGTATATACTTGGAAATTAAATCCCTTTATATATTTTTGAGGGAAATAAAAATAAACAATTTGCTTTTACTGATTGCTTTTTAAGTAAATATGAGTACGCCATAGCAAAAAATAAATCTACACAGAATTATGAAAGCATTCAGAGGCAGATATCCCTTTGAGAGAAAATTACTTTTTTTCTTTTAAAAAAGGAAGATGGTTTTGAATTCTCAGCAAGGAGTCACCATCTCAATTAAAAATAGTTCTGAATAGGGATTTAAAAGCTGCTAGTTCATTTTATTTATATTTTGGCCATTAGAAGTGTATAACAGATAGAAATTAAAGTGATGTCAACTCAGTTTGAGTTCTGTTTAGTAATATTAAAGGATAAGAGAAAAATTGTTTCTCAAATACAGTGTTCTATTTTTTACTTTACATGTAATATTTGAATCTCTCGTTACCAGTTATGTAATGAAAGAATCAAAAACCCAAACTGGTTTTGGAGCTAGTATACCTGATTTATTAGATGGTACTTTATACGTGCAGTGAGAGGAAGATTGTATTCTTGTGAGTCCTCAGAGTGAAAATGTTTTATGGACATTTTCCATACAGGCTGGTTTTTACCTGTGTGAGGAGAGCAAAGATGTCTTCTGTTTTTATTTATCTAATATGACTCACTGTTTGAAACAGATCAAGACAGCCAGATTGTGGCAAACAGAGCCTTTTAGTAATTGTTCTTTATGAATGTTCACTATTTCAGGGAGACACCCATGTGCTTATGTTTGCAGTTCTCTTTAATATTAAAATGTAATAATCAGCACTCTAAAAATATCATTTGTTACTCCCATGAATACTAATAACCACGTTATTAAAGATGTTTAGGGCCCTACATTGTGGAGCTTAGAAGTTCAAGCTCACCCAGGGATGCCAATGCACTGTAGTGCCGTTTTTCCCCTGCAGGAACTTAGTTAGGAGGTGATTCATCTTGTTGTCTGTCTGAATAGTATACCCTAAGATAGTTTAATGCCAAACTGCACAACCAAAGATGATACCTCTAAAAAGTGTTAGCATTAAAATGAGCTATCTTTTAGATAATTACTGAACTCTACCAAACTATTTAAAAATACATTCCTATGTTTGGAAAACAAAGTAATTCTGATTTCAGGACTTAAGCAGAAAATGAAACCACCCTGAATAACATTAGATTCTGGGTATTTTATGGTATTAGGTATCTAATAGTGACACATTTCATTATTAATATTTGCAAACATCAATAGCAGAATCTTCTTACAGTGAAGATAAATGTCTCACAGTGGAAGAATACATTTCTGAAAAGCGCAAGGGACGGAAGGCAGCACAAAGTGGAATATGAAGGACTGATGAAGACACTTACAGTAACAGCATGTGTTCTGTTAAGGGAGGACCAGGGAGAAACTGGGAACCTAAGAGGAAGATGGAGGTCACTGGTTTTAAGAGGAGCAAAGGAAATGAGAGTGTCCACATTCACCTTCGAAACAAAAGTTTATTAATAGGAGCTAGGTATGATGAGAAAAACATTATCACTAATTGTTTCTTGCACAGACTCAAGTGTAAGTTTTGGCCATGGAGAATGTATGTAGCCTCCTAAGTCATGTGCAGTAAAGCAAACTCAGTTCCTTATATGACTGTTTTTCTTGAAAAACAAATCGCTGTTTGTGTCTAATGCCATTTCTTATTTGCATTTTTGAGTTGGCATTTTTTTTCAGACAAGGGAACACGGCTTTTTTGTGCATGCTTATGGTCAAACTGATATACACAGAGAATAAAGTGGTAGTGATGTAAATAGTCTTCAGTTATCATATACTGCTACCAACATCACATATGAAAAGATGTGTTCAAGAAAAAAATCCTTTCCCTGTAATCCTACTTAAAAAATTGCCCCATTATCAGAAGTGAGACAGTATCCTTCTTCAAAGAAAGAGTTTATTTATTCTGTACTAAATAAAGATAAAGTGTGTTGAGGTTTTTTGCCTTCATCGTAGTTAGCACTTATACTTTCATGTTTATTTGATAACTGGGGAAATGTGAGTTCAACTTCAATCCAACATGTGTTTTGGATTTCTACTTAATTAAGTTTCTTTTAAAAAATAACCTACAGGGGCGCCTGGGTGGCGCAGTCGGTTAAGTGTCCGACTTCAGCCAGGTCACCATCTCGCGGTCCGTGAGTTCGAGCCCCGCGTCGGGCTCTGGCCTGATGGCTCAGAGCCTGGAGCCTGTTTCCGATTCTGTGTCTCCCTCTCTCTCTGCCCCTCGCCCGTTCATGCTCTGTCTCTCTCTGTCCCAAAAATAAATAAACGTTGAAAAAAAAAATTAAAAAAAAAAACCTACACAGTATAGTTGAAAAATAATATTCATTTATTTAATTAAATGTCAAAATGCCTTTATATGCATCATAACTTCTCCTTGAGGAACTGGGTTGTAATAAGAACTTACAAATGTTTGATCCTTTACAGTTTACTATAACCTTTGTAGAACTAGTAAAGGCTAGTAAAGACTAGTAAAAAGATAGTGATAATAATAATGTTCTAAGTTCTCAGATCTGCTAAAAAAGGCCAAAAGGCTCCTAAATACCAACTAACGGAAGGCTGTTTTGAGTGGGACGATTATGCCAAAATTCCATTGCTCTTTTGTCCAGGAGTGAACAGTTAAGTTTGCTCTATCTCTCAGATTCAGATCATGTACTCCTAGGTTGCACAAACTCCTATGAGGAAATGGTGGCGATAATACCAAGTCTGGAACTAGAAATATGGGTTATATCCTGTACAAATGTCTTGTACCAAGTGGGTTTTCAGTATGAATGTTCTCTATCTGATGTGATTGTTTTTCCTCCGTTTCTTCTGAAAGCTTGTATGTGGGTACATCTGTATACACAAATGGATATCATATGAGAACATGTTCTTGCCGCATTCGAGAGTATAGTTAACTAGACGAAGGGGCTTTTTAAATAAATGGGCATAATTTATTGACCTTCTTGTTAAAGAGAAGTCTAATGGTGTTAATATTGAACATTTAATTTCCCAAAAAGGCTTAACATTTTGAACAACATCCAAAGACCTGCACATACTTTTGATACATATTGTAAAGGACTGGGATATATTTGCGTTCCAGGGGCTGAGCTAGGACCTGCACGCTAGTTTCTGAGGACGTTTGTGAGCCTGTTCATTTTGCCCTTGGCTGACTCAGTTCTGGGCACAGTGTGGGACAGATATTTGAACGAGATTGCCTTGGGAGAGTCCCCATCATTAAAATAGTCTTGATTGGATAGCTTGTAAACAAACTTGTACATTCCAAAAGCAAAGGAGCGCAAACATTTTTCCCTCCACATGATTATAATGAGGTTTATTAGTAAGGGGAATTTGTGAAGAAATTTTCTGTTTTGAAATGGAATAAATAGAATTTTATCATATCTGGGAATAGGTGTCCTTTCAATACATTTCAAATGCGTTTTGCATATCCTCAAGACTGATATGTTAGCTTTCCTTTAGCAGAAGAGTATTCTGCTATGCCTTTTCTTGCCCAGTTGACTTAGCAATTCCTATGAATTGATGTCTCAATTTACTGCTCAGTCACAATTTATCTAAAACCCCCTTGTACCAGGTTTGCCATACAGAGCGATGCCATCCAAGGATAAGAATTCTCTTACATGGGGCTCAGTTTCCTGTCACCTAGTCATGCAATGAGAAACAGAGAAAAAGTGTTTGCAAACATTACCTCCTTCCCTTAGTGTGACAGTGACAGAATGGTGAATAGTCCACATGTGTGATTTGCATTAAAAAAAATATCTGCTTGGTCCCAAATGCATGGACAGATGTATTTCATACGATTAAAGTGTTGAAAAGTGTGTCTTTTAGCCTTGCATTTTATTTTTCTAATCTTTTTTTTATGTGCAATAAGCTGATAAATATTCTAGCCAGGTTTTTTTTTATTAATTCTTTTTGCTTTTCTTTTGTAGCTTTTGACTGACATCTATTCACTTCAAGGGTGATTTTCCTGTTGGCAAGAGGCAGAAGAGACACACCAAGCATCACCTTCAGGAACAAGCAATTTAAGTACTATAATGAGATGGGTCTTTTCAGAGTCTATAATTGGTGACAAGGTATGGCAGCTTCATATCAGACAAAGATGTACAACACAGAGCTTATTAATGAGGATGGAGCGTCACACTCAAGGAAGCTTCCTATGACTATGAGACAGAAGAATATAACAGATAGTGTAGGTTGTTACTAAGTCCAATATCTCCAATTTGCATCATAAAACCTTTATGTAAGCCAATTCAAGCTAATCCAGAATGGGATATTTTTCCCCTTTAGAATTCACTAGGGTAGCCAGCAATCCATCACGTTGGATCCCAGCCCTCACAGACAACAGCAATAATCATCTAAACTTGCAGATATACTCAATTTAATTGGGTTAGTTTAGTAACCTTTCTTGTATTAGAGCCAACTTGCAAAGAGATATAATATTTTCACAGTTATGAAGACATAGCAGCTGGCCATAGTAAGATTTGATTGTGGATCAAGAAATCAGATTTTCATCAAGTTAAGAACTCTTCATGGAAATATATGTGGAATAAATAATAAAGTAAAATGATTAACAAGGAGACCTACAAAGATATTGGCAAGGCATACAGAAACTGCCTTACTGATGATGCTGAAATCTGTTACTCAGCTTACTCTGATAGTTTTTACTAATATTAGGGGGGAGACATTAATTTTGAATAAAACTAAAAGATTAAAAAGTACATATTGAAATGATATTATAATATTTAGAAGTTCTATGAAACTGTGAGATGTTCAAATTATTTTGTAAAGACTAATTCATGAAGCTTTATGCAATTTTCCAGAAATAGTAACAATGTCTTTTTTTTGACATTCTTAAACACTTAAAGTTTAGTAAATATGTTTTATACAGTCAAATACAGTTTCAGGGGAAGTCAAAAAGAACCCAGGTGTTGAGTTTCTTGTGTTTGGTTCTGAAGAATGATACTTTTTCTTTTGTGAACAATAGAAAAGTAGCTAGAACATAAATACCTCTTCTTAAATGTAACATAGGGACCTATTTGGATGAGGTACATGACCAAGATGCTGAAGCACAAAGCCCTGTACGATCCCCTCACCATCTGCAGCATATTAACAGATTTCTGTGATGAACTGTTTATAGTGTAATTACAAAGAAATACAAGGTTAAAATAAGACAGAATGAAAGCTAACAGGTTCTCCAACTTAAAATATCCCTTTCCTGGTTATCAAGCACTATTCGCAGAGAAAGGCACCTTCATTTCAGTGTGTACTGCTTTGAGGGGGGTCTCTCTGTTTATAATTATGGACCCTTTATTCTGTTAAAGGATTCTCCCTCAGATTGTCACTCTGTAATGTTTCTAGGGAGTTCATGAATTTTCCAAGTAATTAGAATATTTCTTGAAGTCCAAATTTGGCCTTCCTTGATTATAAGCTGGAAATCATAGCTCAGTAAAACTTTGAGAATCATTTAAAAGTACAGTTGTATGTTGATGAAAATGTTCAGGACCACATTTTGAACTAGCAGTGATTGCATGGTTATTACTACTAATGCATTACATATGACAAGTTAGGAGAAGCTAGAAACATTTCCTTCTGGGCATCAGGACTAGGGAAGAAGAGTCCCAGGAGTCAGAGACTAGCTTCTCCTGTGTGGTCAGGGGCAGGTCAGGGCTAATAAATTAGAATTACAGGTTCTATGCTGGATGGAAAGGCCTGCCTTGTTTCATTCCCTTCATCTGAACTTTGTTCTTACCCTCAGGACTGTGTGAATGGTTTGGTTCTAATCCAAATCCTGATCAAAACACTAGATTAAGTTTATTTTCTGCCTGATTCAGCATTTGTAAAGTGAGGAAGTAAAAGAAAAGGAGGGGGATTCATATGATTTATTAAGACCATCCCGTATCTTAGGTGATATATTTAAAATAAATGCACAAGTGTGCCTGGGTGGCTCAGCTGGTTGAGCATCGGAGTCTTGGTTTTGGCTCAGGTCTTGATCTCATAGTATGTGAGGTTAAGCCCTCATCGGGCTCTGTGGGTGGAACCTGTCTGGGATTCTCTCTCTCTTCCTCAACCCCTCCCTGCTCGCTCACTCGCTCTTTCTCAAAAATAGACATAAACAAACACTTTAAAAAATTAAAATAAGTGCTACAGGATTTGATATGACATTGAAATTTCTAATTTAGTGAGTCCGGGTATTAAATTTATATTTCATATGCCTGTTACACTTGTTTCCCACTTTCTTTTCTGAGTAGATAGATAAAACCCTGAGTTGTAATGACTCAAATTTAAACCTTCCTTCCTTCCTTCCTTCCTTCCTTCCTTCCTTCCTTCCTTCCTTCCTTCCTTCCTTCCTTCCTT
>NW_024412377.1:87740291-87887748 GCF_014898765.1 Herpailurus yagouaroundi
CTTCCTTCCTTCCTTCCTTCCTTCCTTCCTTCCTTCCTTCCTTCCTTTCATGTTTCATTATTTATTTTTGAGAGAGAGAGAGACAGAGTGCGAGCAGGAGAGGAGCAGAGAGAGACACACACACAGAATCCAAAGCAGGCTCCAGGCTCCTGGCTGTGAGCCGTCAGCACAAAGCCCAATGCAGGGCTCAGACTCAGAGACTGAGATCGTGACCTGAGCCGAAGTCGGCGCTCAACCAACTGAGCCACTCAGGCGCCCCTCAAATTTAAATCCTGAGATCTCCTTTTACTGTTCCACTGTTCCCAGAAACAACTTTGCATACAACCAAAGATGCAGCAGCAAAGTATGTTGATGAGAGGGTGGACTTTGATATTAGGCAGTCCTGAGGTCAAACACAGGTAAGCCATGCGGCTCCATCCCTTTTTAGGGTTAGCATCATACACCTCTCTGCTTGTCTGAGCTTCCCATTTCTGATTTATAAGCACAAGTAATGATGTTCATTTTGTAGGACCAGTTTAGTGTTCAGAAATAATACATGTGAAGTGTCTATCTTGGGAACTAGTGTGTATTACATGCACAGTGGATATCATTGCTGTTACCATTTCTACTGTTAGTATATGGGGCCAAGGTCTCTGGGGAAAGGATATTTTCTGGGTGAGGACTTGTATGGGATCTTGTGATAGATGGTCTTTTTCAAATTTCTTGCTCTTATGGCAAACTGTGTTTATGCCTTTTCTCCAAGTGATTCATTCGCATCTTTCCTGGCCACCTGCTTGTAACCTCGCCACTCTTTCATTAAGTGTTCAGTAATAAAAATAAGATGACAGTTTGCAACTTCCAAGTGTAGTGACTCAGCCCTCAGCCCTGCTTGTTAAATCACCTACTTTTCCCTCACTTTATGCAGCAGGACCTAGGGAACAAGGATGTTAGGTCATGTAAACTGTTTATTTTTTTTTTCTTATCCTGAAAATCAAAAGCAGAAAATATTTCTCAACATATCTTACCTTTTCTGTGAAACAATGTTTACAAAAAATAAAAGGGGAATTTAAGTACCCATAAATTATTATTAATATCAAAATTCAAGTATATTTTCAGTCTAATAAAGAAGCATTTAGCTACTAGTCCAGGACTATTGTAGATGTAGGTTTTATAACCTTTATCAAAACAGTTAAAGTTATTTCAGTAATAAAACATGATAGAAATATGAGGAATTTGAATTTAAAAAGCTCTTTTAAAAAGAATCTAATATAAAGGGAAGGAAAGGGCTAGGAAGGTAACCACAAATGCCAATGATGATTGTTTTTGGTTAGATGAAGATCTTTTATAAAACAGATCCTTTAAAATGAATGAAGACATATTTCATCCTGTTATTTTTTTCTGACAGGTGTCATTTTTCCAGGGCAAATGTTTGAATATCTTAGATGCTTTTAGAAAGTAACAGCTGCTAATAATTTCTGAAGTTTGAAACCGATAACCACAGTCCATCAGGTGTTGAGTTGAAACTTCTTTCGTAATTGTTGGCACTTTAGATTCTTCTGTCCCTCTGAGCGAACATTTTTGCAGAAATCCAAATAACACGTTATCACTAGCTGAAAATAATTTGAAGTTGGAGTTTTTAAGACCTACCTGTCTATGAAGCTATCCCACTTGCTCAACTTTCAAGAGCAAAGAAAACTTTTAAATATTTATCAAACATTTAAGTCTTAAGTCTTGAAATATTTTTTTCTTGTGTCAGGCAACTTATTTTCTGTAATACTCTAAGTTTTATGTCAGTGCTCATGAAGAAATGTTTGGCTCCTTGATCGTCCTATGCTGTGTAACTTTTTTTTAGTAACTTTTTTGTTTCCAGAAATCTGGAGAATACTCCTTCTTATGTATGAGAAGATGAAAACAAATGTAATTAATTGCTCACTTTGCTTCCCATTTATTCCTTCTTCAAGTGAATGTTGTCCTCTCCCCGGGCATTTTCCCTCATGAGCAATAAGTAACATAGAAAATGAGGTGTCTTGAGTCTCATTCTGTAAAGAGCGATTAAACCTTGCTGACCCCAAAGGAACTGGCAGGTACACCCCTAGAAAGAACGTTGCTGACAGCTCTTTGGTGGCAATAGCAAGCACATGTGTTGTCTTGATTTGTAAAGGGTTTTAATGTCATCAATAGTAATTCAGCAAAGAGAGAGTTGTAAAATGCAGCTCAAAATGTAGCAAATTGCATCATTGTTAGTGCTTTAGAATTTTAAAATATCTGCGGCAGATGGTAGAGTGCTAGGAGCAATGTCTTGCTTTAGTGTCTAGGAAAAGTTGATGTCATCATAAACCCTAGCGTGATTGTGGCTTCTTTGGCCTGCTGGAAAAAGTTGTTATTTATTTTCCTTCAAATAATAATTTGCTTTTAAAAATATTTAGCAGAGTATCAAGAAATCAGGATTTCTCAGAAGTGGTGCACTTTCCAAAGATATGAACGAATATTATATAGTATCCTTAGAAATAAGGAGATGTTTTGAAACACCTTAATAGAGGCTTTTTTTTTCTTATTGACAGACAACTTTTCTGCTATACGATGGCCAGTCTGGTTTTAAATGTCCTAAATAAGGAAGCTATTTCTAAAATTTCACAATTTTTTAGTAATGTACAAACTTGTCAAATGTTGATTCTGGTAGTGTCATCAAATATTGGCTACTTTTATCCCATTATTTACAAATGGTAGAATCAAACTCCTCGTGATTTACCCAAGAACATACACTTGTAATAAGGCCGCCAGGGATCTCTTCTTTTTCTTCAACTTAGATTTTTGTTTTGCACTTTTACAATGCACTGAAGTGTCAAAAGATTAATAAACTAATTGATATTTATGGCAAGTACAAAAACTTCTTAAGTTGAAATTGGTAATTATCTGTGCAATAATTCTCCCTATCAATCTTCTAGAGCCTTGAAGAAACTAAGAAATGGGTTGCCTTATTTTTCAGAATCATCCAAAACTCTAAATGAAGAATAGGATAAAACGATATTCTCTTTTTTTAGAAGGAGCAAATATGACATTAAAAAAACCCCACAATACTCAAAATAGGAAACATTTCACTGACAATATTATATACAAATGGCCTTGGGTTATAAATGATGGTGGCTACTAGGACAGGTTTTAAAGCCAATCTATTTGGGATGGAATCTTAGTACTATAGGATTTAAGCATATTTCTTTTTTTAAATTTTTATTTCAATTCCAGTTAGTTTAACATACAGTTTATGTTAGCATCAGATGTACCTTAGTGATTCAGCACTTCATACATCACCCAATGTTCATCACAGCAGCACAGTCCTTAATCCCCATTTCCTATTTCATCCGTATCCCTACCTACCTCCCCTCTGGAATTAAGAGTTCTCTAGAGTTAAGAGTCTGTTTCTTGACTTGTCTCCCTCTCTTTTTTTCCCTTTTGCTAAGTATGTTTCTTAATCTGTCTTTTGCCATGGTTTTCTCATCTGTAAAATGGAGTTACATATTCCAAAATACTGTTGTGAAGATTAAATGGGTTAATAATGTAAAACACTTTTAAAGCTCTCCAGCAAATACAAAGCTTATAACAAATTCAACTGCTCTTATTATTATCTATTAAACTTAGTGCATCATAGAGTGACGTTTTTTCAGGAAGACAGCAGGCACTGGCTGACAGGAGCAGGAATGCATAGGTAATTGTGAGGAAAGCTACCTAGGGCAAAGAATTAGGAGAAAAACAGGTTCCAAAGCAGGTTACAAAAGAGGTGCTCCAAAAATCATTTTCTACTTTATCTGTTATTATGGAAATTACCCCAAAACAGACAGAATTAACTGTCTTCAGTTTCCCTCTTAACTTGTGCTTTCAGTTCCCTTCAAGCTTCTCTACCTTAGTTTCATTCTGTTTATGTGGATACATATTTTTCCTTAAGATTATGCTGGGAAGACTTACTCCAATTGAGACTACTAAGAAAAAATGGTAACAGAAGAATAAGGACACCCACCCTATTGGCTTTTCTATCTTGTGCTCAGTGTCTCTTGATAAGACTACAAGGAGAAAAGTTAATGTTGTGGGGGACAAGAGAGAAGGATTTTCATTCTGTCGTGTAACATCACAAAAGTCTAAGATGGGGTCGACTTCACTTTTTTCTCACAGTTCAGCTTGATTCCTGGTACCAAGGGACTAGGTTAGAATTTTTACTAAGTGTTGCACCAAGCCCCCAACCCCCACCACTCTCTTGCTTCTCAAAGGCCCTACACCCTGTATGCCTCTGCTGTTGATGGAAAGCTAAGGGAGAAAGTAAACAACGAAACAGTCAATACAAAGGCAGAGCATGTTGCTAGGCATGCTAGAGGAATATTTCCAGAGATCTTTTATTCTGAACCTCAGTACTTGTTACCTGAGTCACCAGTCTGTACAGATTGTTTTCTTTTGATAGAACATTTTGACCTTTATCTTACCCTCTTTATAGTTATATGTAAAATTAGTTGTCAGGATCCAGCATCTTTAGTCCTTACCTACTGATTGTTACTTTATGATCAAGGACAAAGCTACTGATGCTGCTAGCTGATGTCCCTGCCATGTATCTGTCACTCCTGACATTAACCTTTCTGACTGTAACTCTTGAAAAATAGTATTTCATTTTTGAGGGTCATCTTCTTTTGCAGATTGAATCCTCAGTGTGTATGAAAAAAGTCTTTCTCCCCTACCTTTGTCTATCACTCAGGATAGCTCTCTAACCACAAGCTACAAGAGAAATGTGTTAGGCCATGACTCATTCTTACATGGGCTCACAAGTGTGGCATATCAAGTCAGAAGTAAAAAATATTGTTAAAGTCACCCAAATAAGATAGTATAGTTCCCATATGAACTGAGTATAATTTTGTTACCCGGTTTTTCCTGTGCCAAAGAAAAACTACAAGGACAGAGTTTTTTCCAGTGACCTCACATCCTTGGTGGACATTCAGATGCCACGCTATTCTAGGAAATACCTCTCATTCATTCCATTCTTGTAAATGAAAAAAATTGGGGTCCTTTTTGTCATCTTCTCTATAACTCAAATGTAGATGGACACCTTAGACTGCCAATTTCTGTGTTCTTCTTTGTTGATACACAATAAATGTTGCTTGTTTATTTTCCTTTAGAGCTAATAAATGAAACATATGGTATATGTTAAATGTAGGGGGGTTTTGATAAGTCTTCTTTTCCTGTGTTAGAAGATTGTTAAGATAGCAGAATTCTTATAACACAACTACATGTATCAATTCAATGATCACTTGAAAAACTAGTCCCTAGCCTCCACTCTTGCCACCTATTTGCTATGCATTATGTTTTTATTGACCACTTTCAACTAATTGTCAGAAGACGGTGAAAATAAAAGGCAGGACAAATGTATTGCTACATAACCCTGAATCTTGTAAAAGAAGCCAGATTTTATGAAATGAGAGGGTCTAGGAATAATCCCATATTGCCTTCTTTCCAAACTGAGCTCTGATTTTTCCCCCCAGGGACATACACAAATCCTCGTTTCCAGAGGGAATTCTAATTAGACTATTTAAATGCCTGGCATCTCCCTCTTAACTGTCATTAACCAGGAGAAGCCTTTGACTCAGGCTTTCCAGTCAGTAGAAGTAAATGACCTCTGTCCTGGACTTTGAGAGGAATGGAGTTTTATCTTTCACATGCTCTTTTCTTACGGAATTCAATAAATAACCCTCAGACACCTCTGGCTACCATAGTGCCACTATGAGAGAACCAACCTTTGAGTGAGGCCCATGATATAGAAGGTAGGTTGAAAAAACAAACAAATATGAGTTCTTGATAGTGTCATTGAACCCCTGTCATATGGCACCTTGAATACACTCTAGCTCCAGTTGTGTGTGGTAATAAATTTCCTCAAAAAAGAATACACTTATCTTAAGCAGTAGGTAATGTTGAAACACTATATGGTACACTTGAAACTAATATTTTATTGTATGTTGACTATACTGGAATTAAAATAAACTAATTTAAAACGTTTACTTGAAATATATTCTTGAATTGGAAATATCAGCCATTTTAAGCAAAGTTGTGTAATTTCATACATTGAAAGTTACAGGGAACAATTATTGGAATTATAAACCAAAACACTGACCATTGGATGTATTGAAGAGTTAGACCAGTTTTTTTGTTTTTTAAGTATAAATTTCCAAATATTGTTAATTATTTGATATAGTTTGACTTTTAGCTGATTTTCTTTTCTGTAACGTTATCATATTCAAAACACTTTTTACATATAATCAGTCATGATTTACTATTTCCAGTTTCAGGTAGGAATGAAATTTTAAATGGAATTACTATGTATTTCTCTTTCAAAATAAGTAAAACACTATTATACCATAGATTAATGTATATGATAAGGCAAATCACATATTTTATGATATGACATGGCTCTTCTTTTTCCAATATGACATAATTCTAATGTCATAGCACATATAATATGGCTAGATTACAAAATGATTCACATTGTTGCCAAGAAAAGAGTATTTAAAAAAAACTTCCCTGTTTCAGTACAGGTTTTCTTCCAAATATATTTTTTCTTTAACATTGTAATCAAACATAAACATTTCTAAGTGATCAACATTTGATAGGCCCTGGAGAGGCAAAAAATTGAGTCATGATCCCTTCCTATAAAAAGCTTTTTCCTAGCTGTGTAAAAAAAAAAAAAAAAATGGATATAACGTTAAAGTACAGTAGAGCTAAGGACCAAAGCAGGGCAAGAGATAGCAAGTGCTATTGTCATTGCAATTTCTACAGACCAGGCTGCCACTCCCCAGACACCAGAGAGGTAGTTATAATCTACCTGCATTCTTGAGTATACTGTCCCAGGTATGTCCATGGATCATAGACATCAACATCACCTAGGAGCTTGTTAGTAATGGGGACTCTCAGGCTCTGTCCTGAATCTACTCAATCACAGTCTTCATTAACAAAATCCTCAGGTGATTTACACCTGAGCATGGTAAAGTTTGAGAAACACTGTATACAGAGTATGAAAGAGAAAGATTTTAATCACTCTTTTCCCATTTTTTTTTCTGAGTTAGCTGTTTATAATTCATTAATGCCAGCCTTAATATATGTACAGATTCCTTATTTTGCTAAAGCATTGTTGATGTTTTTTGTGCAGGATGAGTCTGCAAGATGTCCATTACACAACCACGATGTCAGAGTAGGAGGGCTTCCGCAGAGTTCTCATCCCCGGGATCACCCATGAATTTCCTCTTGATTGTCTTCAGTTGGACTGCAAGGCTCTATGGGAAAAAAGAATGAGCACTTGACAGGCATCCTGGTTTCTCATCTCAGTTTGGGCACCAAATAGCAGCATGATCTCAATGAAATAATTATTCCAGGTAATATTTCTTCTCCATAAAGGATATGGAATTAAGTCTTCTTTAAGCTCTGAAACTTAATAATTTGTTTTCAGATTTCATACATTAGAAGACAAAAGATAGGAGACCAATACTACTTAGACTTCCATGAGGTTTTTCTGAGAAAAAGAATGTAGAGGAATCGGTACTATGTGTGGAGTATGCATGAAAGCAGATTGCTCTTGGGGTAAAAACAAGAAAATGCTGAGATCTCAATGCCATGTTGTTATTTAAAGGGACTTTTTGCTTACTTTAAAATACAAAACAGATTTTTTACCTTCAACAGCCAACTTTGAAATAGTGTACATATTTCTTATGTAAGCTAAACATTGTTGGTATGATTCCTAAAGAAGAATACTAATGAGTTCAACCTTGCCCTATATACTTATTTTCTTATTTCTGTCTTTGACCTAATTTCCTTGCACTTTTTTCTCTTATTTGGAGTTGTGTAGTGGCTTCTTAAATTAAATGCATTGCCTTAAAAAATTCATAAAGTAAATGATTATTGAGGGTCACTTAGGGGCAAGGCAATGCTAATCTCCATTGGACATTTAAAGAAATACAACAAGTCTATGATGTTAACACTTTGGAGTAACAGAATTGTATAATTAAAGTTATGAATTCAGGGACACTATTGAGGAAACCCTTGACTGCATATCAGGCATTCTTTATGGTGGGTGTGGTCCCTGCATGACCTCATTTAATCCTCATGACAATGCCACGAAGCAGGTACTGTTATTTCTGTTTAACAGAGGAAATATCTGATATTTAGGGAATTAAGTTATTTACCAAATGCTACTGAGCTTCTGATTCAAAGCCTAGTCTCTTATACTCATGCCATGTTAGAAGAGGTTTTCTGACCTTGAAAAGTGTATGGAAATAAGAAAATAATGGAGCATTTAAAAAAGAAGCAAACAAAACAAGTAAAAGCCTACAGTAGTGGTCCAGCAAATACATGCTTGAGCCACCATATTATGAGTTGAATTATGTTCCCTCCAAAAAGATACATTGAAGTTCTAACCCCAGTACCTCAGAATGTGGTCTTATTCGGAAATAGGGTCACTGCAGATGTAATTAATTAAAATGAGATCATACTGGAGTAGAATGGGCCGCTAACCCAATATGAAGGATGTCCTTTTAAGAAGATGGTCATGTGCACAGTAACATGCAGTAACATGTGACTACAAAGGTAGAGATTAGCATTGCACCAAGCCAAGAAACCCTAAAGATTGTCAACAAATGACCAGCAGCTAGGAAGAGTTAGGGAGGGATTCTCCCAAGGGCTTCTGAAGGAGTGTGGTGAAGCCAACACCATGATTTTGGACTTCTAGCCTCCAGACCCATGAGATGTAAATTTCTCTTATTTTAAGCAACCCAGTTTGTGGTACTTTGTTACAGAAGCCCTGAGAAGCGAAGACACATGACAATAGAAATTGGAAACAGGAACAAAAAGAAAGGCATACAAGTTATAGTAAAAAAAAAAATGGTGGATACAGGATATCAATAACTATGCAAAGGCAAGCCAGAAAAGATTCAGAAGTCTTGAACTTGGAAGGCCATAGAATATAGAAAATAGTGCTATCTTCGCACACTGAAAATTAAGAGATTTTTAGAATTGAGTGAAGAACAGAGTAGAGAAAGGGTCTGTGGATAATAACAGTAGAACAGATTTTAAGGAAAGAGAATAATAATTAAAACACAATTAAGAAGACAGGAATTGTGCCCAAAGGAGATTAGAGTTGTGTTAACAATGTGCATGATCAGAATGATAAAAACTGGAGTATAGAGTGATATGCTTTTTATGTTCAAGGCACTTTATAGATGCTATTACTAATCTTCACAAGGGCACCATAAGGTGTATTAAAGATGAGTAACTTCACCAGATCCACTTCCCTTGAAAAGTAACAGTTGAAGCTAGAAAGTGAATGCTTAGTCATTAGCATTTCCTGTTTTCTCTTTCAGGTAGATATGATCTTATATGGTATTGACTTGTCACTGAGAGACTTGAGCAGAATAATGTGTATAACTTGTAAGCTGAGCCTCAAAGAGGCAGGTTCCTCCACACCTTCTTTGCTGTTTTGCTAGATGGATACAAGACTCTGGAGCTGGGGTTGGCAAACTATGGTCCATTGACCATGTCTCTCCTGCATGTTCTGTAAAGAGTTTGGTTGGAATGTAGCCATGCCAGTTCACTTACATAGCGCCTATGGCTGTTCTGTGCTACAACGGGGAGTGGAGTTTCAACAGAGGTCTGGCTTGTAAAGGTGAGCATATTTACTATCTGGCCCTTTACAAAAGAAGTTTATCAATCTCTGCCCTAGAAGTTAGCATTCAAAACCTGGAAGAAGCCTGGGTCCCCAAAGCACTGAAATCAGCTGCCATTAACATGAACCCAAACTTCGTAGACCATTATGTGCGCCCCGAATAAAAGACCTTATTTATTAAGTTTCAGAGTTTATTTGTGACAAGTTTATTTTATCCTTACTAATGCATTCATTTACAGATAAAATAAAGAGTAAGCCCGAAAAATTAAATCACTTAGCCACAAATACATTAGTAAATGGAAAGGATAGGATTTGAATGCAGGTCTGGGTGACTCTAGAGTCTGTACTGTTTCTCGAAGTTCAGAGCAATCATCTATGGATATTGAGTTCATGGAGATTTTTATTTTCTTCTTTGCATTCTCCTGCATTTTTTGCTAATAGCTTTAGAAATACAGTTAATAAGCCAACACGTTCACACTTTAAAAATACACATTTTAGTGGTTTTTAGTATGTTCACAAATGTGCACAACCATCACCATTATCTAGTTTTAGAGCATTTTCAGTAATCTAAAAAAAAAAATCCCCTTAGCAGTGCCTTCCTATTTTCTAGTCCTCTTATTAGCTAGGAACTACTAATTGTCAATTCTATTAATAATGGAACAATGATGAATTTACCCATTATAGAAATTTTATATAAATGGAATAACATGATATGTGGCCTTTTGTGACTGACTTCTTTACCTTATTATAATATCTTTAAGGTTTTTATGTGGTGTGGCATATATCAGTACTTCATTCTTTTTTATTGATAAATATTACTAAGTTGTATGGATATATCACATTTTGTTTATCCATTAAGCATTTGGGTTATTTGCACTATTTAGCTTAAGAGTAATGTGCTATGAACATTTGTGAACCAGTTTTGTGTGAACATACACTTTCATTCTCTTGGGTATATACCTAAGAGTAGAATTGCTTGATTGCGTGGTAACTATTTTTAACATTTCAAACAACTGCCAAACTGTTTTTCAAGGTGGCTGCATTATTTTATAATCCTCCCAACAATGTTTGAGGATTTTAATTTCTCTACTTTTTCGTCAACACTTGTTTTTGTCTTTTTTATTCTAGCCATCTTTCTGGATGCATAGTGATATCTCATTGTGGTTTTTATTTTTATTTCCCTAATGACTAATGATGTTGAATATATTTTCATTTGCTTATTGGCCATTTGTATATCTTCTTTGGAGAAATGTCTATTCAAATTCACTGCCAATTTTAAATCTGGGTTATTTGTCTCTTGTTGAGTTGTAAGGGTTCCTTTTATATTCTGGATACAAGTCCCTTATCAGATACATGATTTAAAAATATGTTCTCAGATTTTATGGGAGATTTTCTTGTTTTTGTTTTGTTTTGTTTTGTTTGTTTTTTTACTTTTGATGGTGTCCTTTGCATCAAAAAAGTTTTTTATTTGGTGAAGGTCAATGTATCTACTTTTACTTTTACTTTTGGTGTCATATTCAAGAAAACATTGTGTCATCCAAAATCATGAGGATTTACATCTATGCTTTTCTCTAAAAATCTTACAGTTTTAGCTCTTACTTTCAAGCCTATTATCGCTTTTGACTTAATTTTTGTATGTGGTATGATGTTTAGGGGTCCAACCTTACTCTTTTGAGTGCAGGTTTGGGCATGTAAATGCCCAGTTGTACCAGCAACATTTATTGCGAAGATTTCATACATTCTTCTACTTTTAATTAACATGTATTATTAGTTTTATGACTTAAAACACAAAGTATCATAAAAATTATGCCAAACACTTTTCAAAATTAAATTTAAATGTATGTAGAAGGATAATGATATGTCACAAAAATTAAAGGCAGGAAACTGATTCCAGGAAAATTGGGAAGACTAATCCTCATATGCAAAACGAA
This sequence comes from Herpailurus yagouaroundi, assembly GCF_014898765.1. Taxonomy (NCBI): domain Eukaryota; kingdom Metazoa; phylum Chordata; class Mammalia; order Carnivora; family Felidae; genus Herpailurus; species Herpailurus yagouaroundi. Next base: position 87,751,881 of record NW_024412377.1, read on the forward strand.
AGTCAAAGAACTTAGAGAAAAGATAGACACACCTTTGGGAGAGGAACCTCAAAGGCTGCCTTTGTTTCATTTAAGGATAAGTATGTGAATGATGTGCATATAAAAGCAATGAACATGACTGTCTTTTCAAGAACTTTAGTGATGAGAGAGAATCGGAGTTCAAAGGAAAAATAGAGGTAGACGGAAGATTCTTACACTGTAGAGGAACACGTGTTTTCGAAAAACAGGAGTCATTAGGAAAACAGGATGCAGGATAAAGAGGGAATAATGGATAAAAAGAGATGTGAGAGAAAGGGTGTGTATTACGTCATAGATTGGAGTAGAGGTATAGTCTGTGTTTGTAAGAAAGAAAGCAAGGTAAGAAGACAAAAGAAAAATGGAGTGATAGGTAGAGAAACTGAAAAAGGCAGAAGGGAAGGTATAGGAAGAGTAAGGGGGGTGGAGGGGAGAAGGTATGCAGTGAGAATAGATGGATCAAGAGCCAAAAAGGACAAGTTCTTTAATAAAGAAAATCCCCCATCCCTGACATGGCATTCTCGTGTGATCATTAAGTCCAAGTTTGTAAACTTGATAAGCTCTTGTTGGCCGATTCACCTGTATGCAAGAAGTAACAAGTAATAGTTCATCCTAGATACGTATTTTGCTCTTACACTGAGAGTTAATCAAAACAAACAAAAAAAATGACTCCTCTGAAAATCTAGACATCCAACAATCCTGAGCCTGTATCGAGGAATAGCGACGGTCACTGAGGGGTACAGTTGAGTTGGGCCTTTAGAGAGAAAATCTGCTTCATGGTTTGCCTCTGGTGCTTACCACTCCCATATAGGTGTGGGGTAAAATCAATAGTTAATAAATGAAAAAGCAGATAATTATAAGCAGAGATTATATGAGGACACATGATTCTCTTATTCATTTATTAATATTTAGCTTCACAGTTGAAAAGGAGGATTGACACATGCTTATTTAATGAAACCTGTAACATAAAAGGCAAATTACTAATAAACAGCCAGATCTGCTTTATTGTGGTTAGGAATTAAGGACATTTTACCCAACAATTGTAACCCATGAATGGGCCTTGAGGTGGGGGCAAGATAAATACAAATATGTTTTAAAACTAGAGTACTTTCACCTCTTCTCACCTTCTCTTCTCTCTGATAATGAGCAAAGAATATGATATATAAAATCTAACATCGTCTAATTCACAGCAGACAAACTGGTACAAATGTCTATTGCAACTTCACATTCCTTAGATTTTGACAAAATAAGTACATTTTCATATAATATTACTTCTGAGTGTTTCAACGTAAGCCTGTTACAACGTTATCGATCCTATCTTTTTACACAAGGCAGGCAATGAATGACCCTGATGTGTGTAAGTTTACAACTATCATTATAAGACTTCTGAACAATTCCTTAAAACTGCTCATCTAAACGTTTAAAGAAGTCATTAATGCTTTCTCACTGTGTCTCAAAATTTTCATTTCAGAGGTAGTGTAAGTTCTTTTTTTCCATCTAATCACATGCCAGCATTCTAGCCACTAGAAGGAATAGATTGGGACTTTGCTGCTTTTATTTATATAATGCTTATGAAATTAAAAAAAAAAAAACTGTTTCATGCATTTACGAGTTTTAAAGTGCTCACTGTGGATGCTGCCCTACATAGTTGTCTCTAGAAAAGTACACACACGAGAAAGGTGTCCTACTCCCCTTTGACCTGTACTGTAGAAACAGTCTCATCAACAGAATGGAATATTTAGGAGGGGGAATCAAAAACTTGCCAGATTTCTTTCTCTTTGCCTCAGCATCATGTGTATTCTAGCCGTTCTGGTGTTTTGTGGCCTAGCTCTATTAATTCATTCTACTCTGTGGGACCACCCACAAATTTGTCTTTTGTCTTTTGATCTCAAATGTGTCCCTTTTTTATAATCTCCCATCTGATCAATTTGGGGGATGTTGAGAATAAACGCACTGGATGCCAGCAAACCTCATTTTCTGAGTATTTCTAACTTATAATCAATATACCGTTGGCACATGGGAGCAGATATTCTGAATTTTCACATTGCTTTTTAGTCACTTATCCCCATCAAGAATGGGTAGACCTACATTTTTCAGCTACGCTCTCCAAAAACACATAAATAGCAAGCTGTTCCTTCGCATGATTCTGTATAATACAGTATCAGTAACAATAAAGGAAAGAAGAAAACCACTTTCGTATTAAAGGAATTTTTTTTTACAGTTTTTACTCTAGTTGATTCCAAAGATAAACATTAAAAAGAGAAATTTAAATACAACACATACACAAAATACTTGTTTCCTGCCTTCCTCTCTACCAACCATTTCCCATGATGCAGTAGGAAGGGGAAGACCATTAAACCACAGATTTAATCATGTTTGGTGCTTGAAGCAGCTATTACTGTGGAACTGTCATCGTCTCTGTTAATACTTTCTGTTGTGTCATTTTTACATTCACCCCGGAATATAATTGGATACTTGAACATATTTGTGTTATTATTGAGGTTGTTTTGGGGGATGAGTGATATAATGTCACTTAATTACTAGTTTTAAAAAATCAGGCTAGCGTTGTCTATCAACTTCATATCCATAGATACCACTAAGATTTTAGTCAGCTGGTACTGATGATTGTGACAAATAAGCAGGAATGGTTAACTTCTGAGAGGTCAGGTGTGAAATTATGGCAAAATCTCACTTCAAAGCATGTTGAAAATTTTAATCGTGAAAATTCCCTTACAGGGGTACCTGGGGGGTTTAGTGGGTTGGGCATCAGAGTCTTGATTTTGATGTCAGGGTCGTGGAATCGAGCCCTGCATTGGGGTCAATGCTGAACATGGAGCCTGCTTCAGATTCTCGCTCTCTGTCTCTCTCCCCCTGCTCCTTTCCCCCATTCACACGCTTTCTCTCTAGATATATAAAAATAAAAAAAAAGAAAATTGTCTTACATGAGACCTCCTTCTAATGTAATTTACTTTGTCACAGTTGCATCCCAGTATTCTAGAATAAAAACTCCATTTCTCCAAACTTCTCTCTCTCTCCCATCTTTCCTTTTTTTCCCCCTTTACTACTACATACCACTCTTGCTTTCTTACTCATTTGGATCAGTATCCACCTATCTTGGGTTGATAGAAAAACTATTTAATAGAGTCTGAATAAATTAATTCAGAGTCTTTACCAATATTTTTAAAATAACAGTTCAGATGTTTCTGGAATTTTGAAAGAAAGAGATTATGAAACACTCCCCCTTTTATTTTTAGAGAGAAGTTAAAATCTGAAATCTGGAAACATTTGTCATATTCCAAAAAAATGTAACAAAAATTCTTTTTCTCCAATTTCAAACGGGATCTCAATATGTCTTAACATAGGAACTGCATTTGTACGACTAGATACTAAATATTTTAAAGTGTTTCAGCCACTGTTTTTTTTGACTTGGAGAAGTGAAATCACTATGCTATTAGATCAATAAATTATTTTACCGCATTTAAATTATTAGAATTAATTGCTGTTAAATCCATCAGCATTATTTACCTTCAGCAGCTTAGCATCATAGAAAGATACTGCAGTCTTGGTTCCCTTAGCCAACAAGATGACAATCAAAGGCATAATCCTAAATTGACTTTCAGAGTGCAAGAAATTTACTGATCTAAAAATTTACCAGAGGGAGACCAGCACATCTGCCCCTATAGGAAATGATTTTTGCATAGTAAGTGTTGATCTGCATAACCATATGATCATCTCAAGTGCTGATTACCAAATCTGAATCATCATTACTTAGCAAACTTCTATAAATACACATGGCACCATGTAATATATTCAGCTGTGCTAAATTAATGACAAAGTCCTTACCCCAAGGAGCTTGGGGGTCTAAAAACAAAGAATGACACAAAAGACAAAAATGTAGAGCACCCTGAGTTGGGGGAAATTTTCAGTGAAATAAATTCAGTGAAGGATTTTTATGCTTTGTGGCAAAGGAGGAATTAAAGATCCGTTTAGTTTGCCTTTTGGACTGTTCTCACTTCAAGTTACGTGCTGGCCTGCAAAAGAACTCTAACATTTGAATCTCTGGATTTCTCGGGAATTTCAGACATATATTTCTAACTGCATTTTTTTTTTATATCTTAACATGAATATATTTAAATACCATCAAGTCAGTTGTGTCCAAAAACTGAACTCATTATCTCTTTTTCACTGTTTTCTTATTTCTTAAATCAGCTCCTGCTTTGGTTAAAGGCGCTGTCTTCTCCCATTGATTACTAAAGACATTTCAGAGGTACTATTGTCACTATTCCCTCATCTGCCATCAAACCCTGCAGAGTGCCAAGTTGATGCTCCATTGGCACCTCCTTAGTCCTAATCCACATCTTCGTTTTTACTTTAAATGGTCATTGGTGATGTCCAATCACTTTCTACTTCAATATATCCCTCAAGTCACTCTTTGAGAACCAATCTTAGCCAGTCTTGGTCTGAACCTTGATGGCTCTGACTGTAAAGGTAGCACTGCTCCCGGCGGCATTCCTGGCCTTTGCCAGCCTGCCACAGACCCCTCTTTCCATCCTTACTTCCTACTAATTCCTACTCTTCATATCTTAAAACTATCACCTCATTCAGGCTTTGCACTTATTTATGATACTCCAGTCATTTTGTATATATGTGTAGATAATTTGTACCTTCTCTATTGTTTCAGACCTAGGAGGAAAAATGTTCTTATGAAACTTTCTCAAGTAGCTGAGGAGGAATAAATATTTTCCTACATATATGTAGCTGCATACTTTAATTGAATTTGTTTTATCTAGTGGATATCAGTTGGCTCCCTGCCCAACAATGTCGCCCTTACAATGTCAAGAGCACCCAGAACTTTCTGTCAAGTTCCACCTCTTTTCTCAGTTTAGGGGCATTAACACTTCTATGTGCTTTAGGTGTAGATTTTCTGTTCCTTGAAGTAGCCGTGATTATTTAAAAAGTGAGTGTGTAACCCCAGCAAATTGACTATTTATTAAATTCATGCATTTTGCCAAGACACTGAGGATTTTCTTCTTATTTGGTTGATGCTATAATGTCTGACATTTCTTCATCTCTGTGTTCTACCAGACAGGATGAAGGTCATGGTCATTAGAGCCTGCCTTGAGGAAGGAAAGGTAAGAGATTTATTTAGTGATACATTTTGATTTCTTTATCCAGCTACTTCCAAAATTGATAACATTCATGGACTGTTGTGTTATGTGAATTCATTACTTTTTTGCTTAAACCAGTCAGAGTTGGGTTTTATAATCATCTGTCAAGAATGCTTCCAAAAGAAATGCTTAGGGTATAGGAGATTGGACCACATGACCTGGAGTTCCCCTTCAACCTCTTAGCATTTTTATGAATCTATTAACTTTAAATTGTCCAAGAGTATTCAGTGCTGCAAAGTTGACTATGATGGCAAACACAGTGGGGAAAAAATGGTTTCCCATAAATGGTTTCCTGGAACAGTTGTAACAAAGTACCACAACTTGGTGGCTTAAAACAACAAAAACATATTATCTCACAATTCTGGAGGCTAAAATTCTGAAATCAAGGTGCACCAGGACCATGCTACCTCTGAAGGCTCTAGGGAGGAATCACTTCCATCCCTTTCTCTTAGCCTCTGTGGATGACTGGCAGTCTTTGGAGTTTCTTGCCTTACATAGGCACAATTCGACATGGCTTCTTCTGTGGCTGTCTTCTTTTTTTTTTTTAATGTTTATTTTTGACGGAGAGAGAGACAGAACATGAGTGGGAGAGGGGCAGAGAGAGAGGGAGACACAGAATCCGAAGCAGCCTCCAGGTTCTGAGCCATCAGCACAGAGCCTGATGCAGGGCTCAAACTCACTAACTGTGAGATCATGACCTGGGCCAAAGTCAGACACTTAATCCACGGAGCCACCCAGGTGCTCCGGCTGTCTTCTTATAAGGACACCAGTCTTGTTGGATTAGGAGCCCACCCTAATGACCTCATTTTAACTTAACTATTGACATCTGCAACTACTTCATTTCCAAATATGGTTGCATTTTGAGGTAGTAGGATTAGGACTTCATATCCTATTGGGAGGGGGACACAGATACCTCTAGGAGGAAGTGTTATTAGGACTTCATGCTACATATAGGAGGATAGAATAATAAAGACACTGAGAGGTAAATCTAAGTGATTTAAGGGAAGCAAAGAAAGTACTGGTATTGCTCAAAAATGGAATTGACACCCAGTGATCAATGACCACTTTTTTTTTTTTAACATGTAACTTTTCCTCCATGATTGACAGTTGCCTATAAAATAAAATACAATCCCAGTAGACACTGTCTACCTCCATCAGGCAAGCAATGATTCATGTTAACAATATGATCTCCTGGTAAGGAGGTGCTTTTATTCATTTTTTGTTCATGAATAAATTAGCTCTTTAAAAAATTCATAGGAGAAAAATACTGTATGAAGTTGTTTTCACATTTATGGAGGTTATCTGTTGATCAGGATGAGGGCATTATGTAATTTTAATGAATGAAGTGTAATAATACATTATTTAGTTTTATAACAAGATTAAAATTGATTCTGAGCATAATGCAGATCTTCCCTTTTGAATGGCAAACCCCAAAGCATTTTTTTTTATCTCCATAGAGGTATTGGCACAGAATAAATCCAATTGTAACACATATTTGGAGTCAGGCGTATCTTGGTTCAAGCCCAGCTGCCACTAATTTAATTGTCATGGGCTCTTAGGCAAGTTACTCCACTTTTCCAAACCCTAGTTTCTTAAACTATCTCAAAAGATTGTTGGAATGACTGAATTAAAATAAATGCATATGGGTCACTTACTGTCTGACACATAGCACTAATAAAATTTTGCCTCATCAATATTATAAATAGCCTAAGAGAATTTCTATTTAGAAATGTTTGAGACAGAAACAAAAAACCCTAAAATATAAAATTGTAGAGGACTTAGTAGTTTGATGGATTATTGTACCATTATTTGGTTGTATAATCATGTGTAGGGCTGGAATTCAGTTTCCTTCTGGGGGTGGGGGGGGGGAGAAAGCATTCTTTTTGTTATACCATGAGAGGAAAGAATTCTTCCTCTCATGTTTCTCTATATTTCTTTTGGATTATTTGTCCATATCTCTATTCCTGCTACCTAGTATTAAATGTAGCCTTATTTATGAAGCTCAATGGGAAGAGGATAGGCATCAAATAATTGAGAAAAAACTATATGCTTTTGTACCCTAGCAACCTGGATTGACTCTGTACACTAATCTGCCAGGTAGCCAATATTCTTTTCTGGTACTCCTCAGATGTCCCTGACCACTTATCGTTTTTTACTGAAGGCTTCATATCATCTATTTGTCCATCATGCGTAGTGGCCCTGTAAAATTTAAACCTCTTTTCTTCTTTCCTTCTTCAGAGGATGTTCTGTCCTCTTCAATGGTGTCAGATATCACCCTTGTACTAAAAACCACTAAACCTGTATAATGAGCCACTCGCCTTCTAGATCTTGCCACCCAGTTATGGAAATTGCTAGACGGTAAGCTACAGGGATTCATTCGTATTGTTTACCACTACATCCAGTGTTTACCACAATTCTAAGCACAGAGTAGGCGTCCAGTAAAGATTGTTTGAATAAACAAAGTCAAAGAGTATTTCACAGGTACCACTGACCATTTTTCTTCCCACTGGTTCCTTGTTCTTAGTTAATGACACCATGATTCATAAATTGCCTAATCTAGAAAACGGGCAATATATGTAGTGCTTTCTCTTCCTCAGTTTCCACGTTCAGTCACCTATTTTGTCAGTATTACCTCTTCAAAACGTATCAGATTGGTCCACTTGATACTTTTGTTCGGGCTACCATAACCTTATGTTTCCATTATTGCATCAGCCCCATCTGGTCTTCTCACTACATCCATTTTTGCATAGTACACCCAGAGTGAATCGGAGTGAAAAACAAACTCCTCTTCATTGTGTGCACATCCTCTTGAGAATTTTTTCAGCTTTGTCTCTCAACTCTCCCTGCTTTCCACTCTTTTTTTCCAATCATGCTAAATGGCTTCCCCCTGCTGTGTTTTACTTTGACCTTCAGTACACTGAAGATACTTAGCCCTTGTCTCAGAAGTTTCCCTCTGGCAACTCTTTCTTGGCCCTTGATCTGAACTTCAGACATCCTCTCCTCCGGAAAACTTACCCTCAGTCTCCTAGCCAAGAGGAGCGCAGATGCTGCCTTCTTCTCCAGAACACAGAGTATGCAATTCTGATCTCACGTAGCACTTTCCACCCTCTATTGCCATTGCTTTTCTGCCTAGAAGATGCTATAGACATAGTGCATGTTGGGACTGTGTTTTATTCATTGATATATTCCCAGCACCTAGGACAGTATTTGGCAAATAATCAACACTTAATAAATATTTGTCGAATGAGTGTTATGTAGACACAGTGCAAAGTAGCCTTTGGCCAGAGCAGTGATTACAGTACTGGCAAATATGTGCTATTTTTTTTCTTCAGAACAGTTCACTTTGATTTATCTTGAACTGTTATGCAAGCTTTAACTAAAAACGACTGTGCTTGACACTGACTATAAAAATACCACAGTGCAGACTGTTTTTAAAAACCAATATTGAAGCTCAAATCATTTATAGTGATGTCCATATTAAATGCTCTCTACCTACGTTCACTAAGTGTTGAAAGATTTTCTTGCATCTCTCTACAGATTTCTTCTCCAGCTGCTACCATAATAGCTTCCTTTACTTGGTTCACACTGTTGCTATATGCAAACAAATCAGACTGTCACAGAATCCACCTGATTCCAAGAGTAAGCAGTAGTCCAGTGAATCATCCATTGACTCATTCAGCATAAGCAGCTATTAATCTAATCTGGTATGTGTAGGTATGTGAAGGTTGATTTGACCCATAGAGTCTTGCCTGCACTTGAGAAAGTTTTGGGGCTCCTGGTGGCTCAGGCTTAGGTTAAGCATCTGACTTCGGCTCAGGTTGTGATCTCAGTTTGTGGGTTTGAGCCCCAAGTCGGGCTCTGTGTCTCCCTCTCTCTTTGCCCCTCCTCTGCTCATGCTCTGTCTCTCTCTCTCAAAAATAAATAAACGTTAAATTTTTTTTAAAAAAAGAAAGTTTCAAATTTGGAGGTATTAGGATAAGGGATTGCCCATCATTGTCTCCTCCTTGTACACATGTAGAAGGGATTTTCAATTCCTGATACTTCTTGACCTTTGAGGTTATTATATTAGCTAGGATTAGGCTTTCCTCTCATATTGTTACAATATTATGGTGGAGTAAACCCCAAGTGTCTGTATGTGAGTTACTGTATTTTGAAAATTCTTAAACTTTTTCAAATATTTGTTGATCTTTATCAATGTATCTGGTATCACACTTTGTTATTTCTTTCACCATCAAAAATAATAGAATGGGCTGTCTTTCAAAGTAAATAAATGTTCAAAAACATAACAATTGTTAAAGTACTCCCAGCAAAGCAACTTGACTAACAATACAGATAGTGCCAAAATGAGAAAGCCTAGTATCAATGAACTGAACTCATATGTTGAAATCAGATCCACACTGTGACTATATTTGGATGCGGGGTCTTTAAAGAAGTAATATAGGTTAAATTAGGTCACAAGGGTGGGGCCTTAATCAAATATGACTGATGTCCTTATAAGAAGTGGAAGAGACACTAGGGCTATATACACACGAGAAAACGCTGTGAGGACACAATTAAATGGCAGCCACCTGCACCCCAAGTAGAGGCCTCAGGAGAAATATAACCAGCTGTCATCTTGATCTTGGAATTTCAGTCTCCAGAACTGTGAGAAGATAAGTTTCTGTTGTCTAAGCCTCCAGTCTGTAGTATTTTGTCATGGCCACCCTAGTAGATTGGGTTTTAGTCCTGACTTCAACACTTATAGCTGCATGTTGATGGGGGAGACATCTGGCTCCTGAATTTCACTGCCTCATTTGTGGAAATAGGGTAACTAAAACTGCCACTTTGGTGGGGGTCATTGCAAGATAAGTCACAAATCATGTGATGGTGAGTTGTAAATTTATAAAGAGTTACATACTTAATTCTCATTATCTTTCTCATATTGATATTTACTAATAGGAATTTGTCTGAGTTTTTATTTTAAATTCAAAGGTGGTTTGGGTCTTTTTTTGAATAATAACACACTTTTATTTTGGGCCAACGGTTATAGTAGAGAAAAGAGCCTGTGTGTTGGGAGTCTCATAAAACAAAGTCCAGCTTTACCAGCTACTACCCATGTATCTTAGAGCAAGTTATGTAACTTCTGAGAGTCCCAGTTTCTTTCTCTGAAAGTGGATGTGGAAACAGCTAGAGCACATGGGTTGTATCACTAACTGAGAACATGTAGCCTTTGGCCCATGTTTGCATCTAATAAAGTCTGCGTTGAATGAGTTTGTCTCCTCCCAATATATAGGTTTCTTTTGCCCAGAATGCAGGAAATTCTATCTAGACATTAACGTGTTGCTTTCCTTTACTTCTTAGTGAACAAGATAACAACAGCAGCCAAGAATTAGTGAGAACTTACCATGTGCCAGGCATTATAACAAATGCTTTAACTGGATTAATTTATGTAATCTTCACAATTCCATTATTTGTATTACTTGTATACTTAAGAAGACTGAGGCCCAAAGTAGGGTTGCCACATTGAGGTTTGCCAAATGTGGCATAGGATATACTTATACTAAAAACATTTATTGTTAATTTGAAATTCACTTAACTGGACATGCTGTATTTTATCTGGCACTGCAGCCCAGAGAGGCCAAGTATCTTGCCTAAAGTTACACAGAAGCCAGGCTTCAGACCCTTGTGCATAACCCACAGAGACCCAAATTTTAACCTCTGTGGTGTACTGATTACATATGATTTTAAAGAGAGACCAACCATTCAGGTCTGAGTGAGGAAATTTAGCAGAGAATTAAGTCGATAATTAGAATATCTTCATAGACTGAGCTGATTGTAAACAAGGTCAAGGCACAGTCTTCAGGGAAACTTAGGGCTCCGAACTGAGAACTTAGGGCCCTCATTAGCTGGGCAATCTGCTTTGACATCAGGAGCAGAACAAAGTTTAAGGTTTCTCTGTACAGAGTTGTTAAAAATATCTTTTTTTTTCTTCTCTTGCATTGGAAAACATTTCCTGAGTTGGAAACAATGCTGCAGCTGAAATAGCTGCAAGCAAGTTAGAGAATGGCTATTGAGCATGCTTGTTTGTGGAATGTGGCACTCTCTGATGGCTTTGCCAGTCACTTGGAGTTGAGTTGAAGCCAGAGCTTTGCCCATGTGAGAATTGAGTCTCTAATCTGGTTCCTTCAGCCTGTACAGGAAAACGGGACTGTGTGCTACAGATTGACCTAGAGATCTGTAAATGACACCAGTCACCAGGGGTGTATATCTTTTGTGCCTTTCGGTTCCCTTTCCAGTAAGCAAAAAATGTACCCAACAAGTAGGCAGAAAATCTGGGAAAGGACATTTGTAGGAGGAAAATATTGGGTTAATTAATTTATACAATTTATTTTTCCATCATATAAGAGCTATTTATTTATTTCTAGAAAACCAGGGGGAGGCTTGACAAATATAACCACCTGCCTGCTGAGCATATTCACATTTAAATAAAGAGAACAAGGAAAGAGCTAAATAAAGCTTAGAATAAAATATAAATAAGAACAATATGTGGCTGGCATGTCCGAGCCAACAGTGAAATTGAAAACCATCAGTAATTGATTCTTTGAATGATAGAAGATCACGGGTTTAAAAAGCACTTAAAGAGATGTTTAACTTTTAACTTCAGAGGTAACAATATTGATATGATGTAATATAATTGTAAATATGCCTAGAATTACTGGGATGGTCCCCAACTTAATGCACTGTGATTCTAATTTTTTTTTAATTTTTTTTCAATTTTTGGATGTATTCTATAGAAACGAAATTAGATAGTGTGGTAACTTCAGCAGGTTAGCCCACAAATGCCTTCCAGATTCTTAATATGCCTGAATTGATGTGCTGACCCAATAAAACTTTTTCGGTGTTCTGACCTTGGATTTCACTTGAGCCATCCATTACTCCTCTTGCTTTCTCCATGCCTGTTCTCTTGAAGAACAGCTAGTGTAATTGAGCTGTTGCCTTTAGAATAAAATCTAAACTGCTTACACTGATTTCGGAGGCCCTCGTGATCTGGCCCTACTATGCTCTCCAGTGTCATCTCATCTCTCTTCCATTCCCCCTCCCCCCTGGCTTTCCTTCTTACCAGTTCCACTGGCCTTTTAGTGGTTCATTACCATCAGGTTTTAACCTGCCTTGGGACATTTGCACCTGTTTTCCCATCTTTCTTTCTTTACTGTTCACAGAGCTGGTCCCTTCTTTCTGAGACCCTTTCTCATTATTCTAAGTAAAGATGCACCCCCACACACACACAATTATACTGCAGATGGTTTGTTTACCTCAGAACATTTGTCCACTTAGCTCTTAGCACCAGTTTACCATCTTCAAGCAGACAAGGAACTTAGTAAAGGCAAGTCTCTTATCTGTATTGTCTCTGAACTCCAAGAACTGAACATCATGTGTGCCATGTAGTAGATGCTAAATAGATATTTAATGAATGAATGAATTGGATGAAGACTGAATGAATAAGTGAATGAATGAATGAATGAATGAATGAATTTGTGCCACCTTCTAACCTAACCAGGAGTAGCTGAAGCAGGACTCTAAATTCCTCTGGCCACAAGCCAGAGAATCCTCCTGAGAAACTTGTGTCAGTGTTTGGAGAGGATTCCAAACCCTGGAGAGCTTTAGGTTATCTTCAAGAATAGGGGACAGAATTTCTGAATGGATCTTCATATATGCCAGATGAGAGAGGATGAATCACGTAATCAATTAAAATGGAGGAAGCATGGACAGTTTTCTCTGTGAAAAATGAAATGCAGTGAAGCTAGTATATACATTTATGGACATCAGTTAGGAGTCTACTGTGAAGTCCTGACTAGGGTTAGTGATATTTTGTCTAGGTAGAGGGCAGTGAGATTGAGAAAAGTTAAATAATTCCAGAGTTGTTTGAAAAGGTAAATCAGGAATTCTCAAACTTCAGCATGACTTAATTATTGCTGGGCCTTAGAGCCACTTTCTGATGTATAAGATCTAGAGTGGACTCTGAGAATTTACATTTCTAACAAGTTTCCAGGTGATGTTTATGCTACTGGGATTACACTTCAAGAACCGCTGTTTTAAGTTGACAGGATTTGTAGTAGATTGAATGTTGGGAATGTAGGAGAAAGCATTTTAAAAAAATGATTTCTAGATTTGTGGTGTGAACCATGTTGGTGCCATTTACTGGGTTAGGAAGAACTAAAATTTTAGATGAGGCATTCATTTATTGAATAAGTCCTTGATTTATCTGATGAGTTTGAAGTTCATTCAAGACTTACAAGAGAAAATGTTGGTACGGTAATGGAGGGATGTGCCTGGAATTTGGGAAAGTGTTCTGAAATAAAGGTCTGAGTTTTGGAGATCTCAATAAACTGATTCATTAACATTGTAGATAGGGGAAAATTTACTGAATGGGAGCATGGGCACTTGGGACCCAGTCTGAGGAATTCCAACATTAAGTGGCTGCATACAAGAGACTTAGCTTACAAAGAAGACTGGAAAACTGTTGAAAAAGTATAAGGGAAACAAAGCAGTGAGGGGTCCTAGGATCCAAGGGTGCCCAGTAATAGAAGTACTCACTTGTAGGCATATGATCTTTAATTTCTAAGTGATACCTGACATTGTCTTGTCAAAAGGCAGTTCCACTTAACTACTACTTGAATTTTTATTACATTTCACTTCCCTTCTCCTTTTCTTTTTTTTTTTTTTAATTTTTTTAATGTTTATTTTTGAGAGACATACAGAGAGAGTGTGAGCAGGGGAGGGGCAGAGAGGGAGGGAGACACAAAATCCAAAGCAGGCTCCAGGCTCCGAGCTGTCAGCACAGAGCCTGACGTGGGGCTCAAACTCACGAACCGCAAGATCATGACCTGAGCCGAAGTCATATGCTCAGCCAACTGAGCCACCCAGGCACCCCCCGCTTCTCCTTTTCTTATATACCTATCCACTGATATCTATCGCCCGACATACAAACACACATACACTGTATTTGTTTTCACTTACTCTTGGCAAATACCCTCAGCAGCTCTTTGTCCTTTTTCTGCTTTCAAAATATCACCAATCTTAGAACAACTGCTCTCTTTTTATGAGTATCTGGGCAAGCTTATCCTGAGCTCTTGCATGGGAAACCCATTTTTCTGATTATTTGTGGTTTATCTTTGCCTCCAAGGACAATTGAATACAGGATCTCAAAAACTGTAAGTTTACCCTCTGTCTCTCTCTGTCTCTGTCTCTCTAATAATATATATATTCTATCCACGTCTCTCTACAAGTTCACATGAAAGAGAATAAGACTTCTGACAACTTTGGGCTGATATCTTTACTGCATTATGACCGAATAGGAAAGAAGAAAGATAACTTCCCTCCTCTGCTATGAATAAATACTAAGGAAGGGTTGTGATTGGTTAGGCTTGAATCATGGAACTATTCCGTACCAATCACTGTATCTGGGAACATGGGCTACTCCATTTAACTAGACTGGTGTCACATTTCCAACCCTGTGGGTAGGAGAAGGGTGGTCTTGGAAGCCTCTCTAGAAACCCCACTTTAGATTGGGGAGACATAATGCCCTGAAGAAATGGGATCACCATGACCAGGAGGGAGAAATGAATTCAGGAAAAATAAAGCAGATGTCCACCTTAAACCTGCTAGCTTTTATTTTTCCCAACACCCTGTGGTAAGTAATAGCACTCATTACAGTTAGCGGTTTCATATGCATTTCAAAGTTGATTTACTGTGGGAATTCTATACTAGGATATACGAGGATGGGAATTATCTCTTGTTTCTCATTTATGTCCCCAGGGCCTGGCAAGGTGAGTAACACATAGTAGGCCTTGAAACATGTGTCTTGAAGGAATTAGTTAATAAAATCCTAATTAATACTTTTCCTTTAGATGAGCTCCCCCTCCTGCAATGGTGTCTTTATTCTCCATCAAGCTTAGTGGCACCTGTATTTACTCAAGCTTATTATCTGAGGTTTAACTCAGAATCTCAAAGTCTGCTTCACAGAACTTCAGAGGATCTACAGCCCACAGGCCAACAACGTTTTTCTCCAGTGATATATTAAATATGTTACGCTTTACAGGACATATTGTCACAGGTGTAACTACTTAATAACTTTGTAGTGCAAAAACATCAGGTGGTATATAAACCAATGGGCATGGTTATGTTCCAATAATACTTACTGAAACAGGTGATAGGTTGGATTTGGCCTGAGATGTACTCTTTGCTGACCCCTGATCATCGGCAGAGTTTCTGCCGGTTACCTGCTGGAACAACTCTGAGTTCACCAAAGTATACACATAGCTTAGGCATATAATATTATGAATCTGGTTTTAGTGATATCATTATTTTCTTCTTCTTCTCATAATCCTTAGCAGATAGGTTTCTGATCCTTTCATTAAGTTTGGAAAATGGGAAGTGCCATTATATGAGCAAGAATGTTATACCTGCAGTGAAAAAGAACTAAGTGTAATCCACTGTTTTTGAATGACCAGTAAATGAAGAAAGAAGGTCTCCAGTCTTGAGTTATATTTTCACTAGAGAATCACATTAATATTAAGTAAGACTTGTTTAGCATACTTTCTAGGGAGTGTCCAGGATTGAGACATAAAGTTCGCCATTATTTTTTCTTTCAAAAATCAAGTTATACACTTTGCCATTTCAGTCCTATTATTATTATTTCCAACAGTGATTTATCTACTGTAAGGCAGTTTGAATTTGGTTGAGGGAAGGAAAAAGAAAATAGGAGTAAGACTTAGAAAGAAGGGAGAAAATGAACTAAACCTGTCTTTCAGGCACAGTGTGCTGGTATATTACCACTGGGATAGTTCAAATGCCATTGAGGCAAGCAATGATAAAGTTTCTGAGGGAACTCATCCTGTAATGTTCAAGGCTAACTTTATGGAAACCAGAATCATAGGGTGATATGGGGAGTTTCCATCTGTAAATATTTCACAACCTAGGGTTGTTCTTCCCAACCCAGTGGGGCAAAGCAGATGTCTGTGGTACATGATCATGGCTGTGAAAATCTTCTAATCATAGGTATGAGAATAAATTGCTGTATGAGTAAATACTTGGAACCATCAAAGTGTCTCCTTACTAACTTCACTGGGAATGTTGAAAAAGGATGACACACCATCATTACAAATAGTCCAGAGAGAAAGAAAACCTTCCATCTATTCTCAGTTTTTAAAAAATTCAATAGCATTTTTAGCCACGAGTCATTGCTTGATCAAAATTGAGCAAAAGAAAACAAACTGCTTAAAATTTAATTTTTTCTTTTCACTGAGACTTTTAAGGTCTTCAGATTTACAAAATTTTAAAAGGTAGAAGGGACATTACAGGCTTCTTTGCATTCCCTTCAAAGGCAGGACCCTCTCTGCATTCCTGACACATGATGTCTACTTTTGCTTGAAAAATGCCAGGCAAGGAACTCATTCTGTAATGATGCCCATTTTGGATTTCTTTCACCGATAAAAATTTCCTTTTTGTTCTTACCCTGTATCTACTTATTTGTGGGGAACACCAGTTGCTTTTACCACCCTGACCTCAAGTGCTATTGCAATGTCTTGTCTCTCTTCTACGTGAGAGCTCATAAATTCAATGAAGAGAGATATATGTATGCTCTGTGCTCTGAGGTGAAATGGTTCTACTTTACCTCCCTGTCCTTCATATTAGGTAATTTGCAGTCCTCTCAGCCACCAAGCTCTTTAAACAAGATGTGCTTTCCATTCATCAACGTTCTGAGTAAAGTGAGAGCCTCAAAACTAAATACTTCCGTTAGAGTCTGATCTGTGAGAAACATAATGAGGGATTTTATCTGACCACACGTTCTTTTATCAAGAACTGTCTGGCTCACTAAAACGTCATATCTTAAGGGGATCGAGGTCTATCATGATATTATTGTTTCTGATATAATTTTTAAATTACTTAACTATGTTTAAATCAGTTGCAGAGCATCACATGAATTATATTCTCCAGGTCATAGGACCTTGTCACCATTGGTCTTTTCAAGTGTGTATTGTTTTGTCTTACATGCATTTTTAATGTAGGGGTATGATATTGTGTATGCTTTTTTTTTCTTAGTACTGTTTTTTAAAAGATCTGTGCAGGTAGGTGTATATTTAGTCTGTAGCTCCTAACTGCTACAAAGGACTTTAGAGTGTGCATTCATCCACATTAAACTGTCTGTCTTCTCAGTGATGAATATGCCGACTATCTCTAAAGCCCTGACATAGCAAATAATAGTGTGATGAACTTCCTCAACCCTGTATATGAATTTGGAAATTTCTGTACCAGGGTGTGTGAATATACTGAATTTGACTAAATAAAGTCAGATTGCTCTTCCGAATGAACCTTCACATTCTCACCTACATTTGGTGTTTTCTAGGTTTCTAGTTTTTACCAGTTGGAAAGAGATGACTTGTTGAATTATATTTGTTTTAATTTTCATTTTCTAGTTGCTAATGACTTTGAGGATTTTCCTTTGTTTGTGGTTTTACTTTTAACTTCCTCTTCTATAGACTGCTCATTCATTTCCTTTGTATTTTTTCACTGAAGTTCCATCTTTTTCTTGTTGGCTTAAGGAAGCATTTTTAAGAGTCTTTCTTTTTTTAATGTTGTATTTATTTTGAGAGAGAGAGAGAGTGCGTGCACAGGAGAGGGGCAGAGAGAGGGGGACAGAGGATCCAAAGTGAGCTCCGTGCTTACAGCAGCGATCCTGATGCAGGGCTTGAACTCCCAAACCATGAGATTAGGACCTGAGCCAAATTCAGATGCTCAACCAACTGTGTCACCCAGGTGCCCCTGGCTTAAGGGAATTCTTTTAAAAAATTATATATTTACTGTTTTTAAACATTGCAGATATCTTCCCTCAATCTGTCATATATTTTTTATTTTTATCCATTCATAATTAATTTGGCTTGGGATTTATGTTTTTAATACTGTGTTTAAGGTGTACCTCTTTATCCATCTCATTCCCATTGATATTTTTCTATATTTTTCCCATTAAATTGATAGGTTTTTAATTGATTTAGAGTTCAACTTGGTATGCAATGTTGTGGACCAGTTTGGTTGTACTCCACAAAATGAACCACCATCCCCCACACCGTGTAGGAACAAATCACCCTTTCCATTTTGGGTTAAATCATATATTAAATTCCCAGTTACACATTTAACTCTCAGTACTCTCTCCTAATCCATTTATCTGTTCTTTTTAAATTTTTTTTTTCCAACGTTTATTTATTTTTGGGACAGAGAGAGACAGAGTATGAACGGGGGAGGGGCAGAGAGAGAGGGAGACACAGAACCGGAAACAGGCTCCAGGCTCTGAGCCATCAGCCCAGAGCCGGATGCGGGGCTCGAACTCCCGGACCGCGAGATCGTGACCTGGCTGAAGTCGGACGCTTAACCGACTGCGCCACCCAGGCGCCCCTCCATTTATCTGTTCTTACACTAATGCCGTATCTGGCTAGAAAAATTCCCCTTCTTTATTATATTTTTTATGTTTATCTGAGATTTGTTGTATTTATTTTCTGTGTGTATTTAAGTGTCTTTATCAAAACATCTAGCTAAAAATGGGATTGCACCGGATTTATATATTAATTAGAATTGACATTTTATAAAATGATGTTGTCCTGGTCAAAAAGTACAATTCCTTTCCATTTATTCAGAGCATGTCTGTGTCATTGGTTTAAAGTTTCCTTCAAATTATGGAATGCTAGTTTCAGCCTAATTTCTGTTTGTACATATTTGAAGCTGTTACTTTTGAATCCATCTTCTTTTTTATCTTCTGGTTGCATTTCATAAATTTTGGCATCCACTGTTTTTATTATTTAATTATAGATAGCACTGTATCATGCCTGAAAATAGCCAATCTCTGTAAGGCAGATCATAGCCTTCCTGCCCTTAGGAATGCTAGACAGCAAGTACTTTAACACTAAATTCAGTGGCCATATTAAAACAGTTAAATCACCAACAAAAGCACAAAAATACGGAAACAGTGGCACTAAAAAGATTACACAATGGACACTTGTTTGCAGTATGAGAGCTGAAACAGGAAGGCAGAATATCACCTTATTGGATTCAGCCCATCATGAGACTCATATATTTCACTCCTTTACCCATAAGTGCAAATTATTGTGTGCATGCTGCAAGTATTGATGTGGGAGATTACAAATACATTTCAGCAAGTAGGGAAATTTGCAAATACAGAATCCACGAGCGAATAATGAGGATTGACTGTATGTACAAACTGTCCACAGAAATACATATGTTTCTCTCCTCTGCCCCCCTCCCCCCAATGGTGATTCCCTCTCACATCTATGATTTTATCAAGTTATTTTTTTGGGGATTTGAGAGTTGGGCATAGGGAGTCAACAGACCATGCTAGTCATCTGGATAATTAAATTAAATTAATTATTTAATATAAATTAAAGTAAATTAAATCAGTAGGTAAAGTTATCAAGACCTATTACTTCATTTAGTTGTAGAGGATTCTAGGTAAAGGGCTTGGCAGCAGTGGCTGAGGTACGTAAGTATAAGGGAAGATAGGCATGGGACTAGCCCCTGCATTACTGACCAAAAATCAAGGAGAATAGCTAGACAGCTAGGCATAGTCTGTGAACAGAAATTAGAAGTGCATACAAGGAAGAATCATAAACTACCCCCATAATCCCCAACATAACTAGGATTGCTTTTTGGCGTGGGGGTAGGGGAGAACTGTGTTTTGTCAGTGCCTGCTTACCGCCCTCTGAAATACTGCCTGTGGCTTTCCTTCCCATTTTACTTCTTCACTGCTTCAAAACAATAGGTGGTATTATTACTTATAAGTTGTCTTTATCTGGTGGTGATGACACTGCTTCTTCCTCTAGTTTAATTCAGTCTGGTTTTCCCAAAATTGCGTGGTCCAAATTATTATGTTCTCCTGGAAGGGCTGAGGCCTATGTCAGAGAATCCTAATGCCTGACCTGAGACAGGATAATGTCTACATGATGCTCCTGTCATTCACCAGAATGCTTTTTCCCACTACATTATCAATATACTTTGTCTTCCATTGAAAACAAAACAAATGCATCCAGTTATAATGTCATATTTCAATCTATATTTTCCCTTAAGGTAGCTATTGGCAAGTTGAATTATTTTTGATATCTAGAATCCAGCATAGTTTGTATGTTATTAAAATACCCACCCTTGGATAGTACAATATTTTTCTTTAGTTAGCTCTTTTTTTTTTCTTTAAAAATATAGCTATTGCTTAGCATAATTGAAATATGTGTGTAGAATAAAAACTTGTGACTGTTTTTAGCAATTTTTTATTGGAATTATCCTCCAAAAGTATTTCTAGCCAAAATATACTACTTTTTTGAAGACCCTTTTGTTTCTACAGTGAAAAGGATTCGGGGGAATTAATTTAAGCATCTTCAAAATCAGCAGTAATAATTGCCGTTTGAAACTGAGACTCATTTCCAATTAGGTTCAATTCTAATTCTCTTTGCTAACACTAAAAATCCGTACCCCATCTCACCATGCTTTGCATGATTTAGTGAAACATAAATCCTCTAAAGGTGGATTGGTAAGACTTAAAGGACACAGTCATCTTTTCAAATGCATCTTTAACTGCCAGGTGGAAGTACACTGTTATCTGAATATTGTCTTTAAAAACAGGCAAATGTGTTGCAACCACAAATGTGGCTGGAAGTGGAATGACTTGAGCTATCATACAAGGATCAAAGGAAACTGAACACAGAGCAATTTTTCTGTGAAGTATTTTGGATGGAATCGTTTGAACGAGGCACCTTTTTTGCCTAAGCGATGGATACGTTATGTCTCACATTTCTGTGAATTGTGTTTTCTCTAGTACTTCTTGCTCCGTTTCCGAGCCTGTGTGAACAAAAATTCACTTTATTTTTGTGGCCAAAAAAACCCTGCTTTTCATCTCTGCAGCAAGTTGATCTTTTGTATTTATTTTTCAGTGCAAGAAATCATGATAATTTGAAATCTGAATTCATGGAATTGGACTTAGAAAACAATTGGGTTTGGGAGCCGATAGCAGTAGAATCCACCAGGAGGACCCAATTTCATGCAATTTGTAGCTTGATTTCATCCAGCAAGACATACTTAAGCATAAAGACCTAAAAGTGGTAGGTGTTGTATTGAAATAGCATCGCACTTAGGATGCAATGAGGCGTAAAGTAATGCTGAATGCTTTACATTCACTAACAGGACATTATTCCAGCATGACACACAATCTGAAGCTTTTGTGATTACAGCTGTGACCCCAAATTAGATTTTAAAACATGTATATATGTATATGCATTTTAAAA
This sequence comes from Herpailurus yagouaroundi, assembly GCF_014898765.1. Lineage (NCBI taxonomy): Eukaryota > Metazoa > Chordata > Mammalia > Carnivora > Felidae > Herpailurus > Herpailurus yagouaroundi. The sequence goes on from NW_024412377.1 coordinate 87,773,383, forward strand.
ATTTCTCTTCCTTCTATCTCTTAATAGTTTACAAAGGCAAATGCTGGTAGCTTCTGAAAATAACTCTGTTCACCCAAAATATCATCCTTCCCCTCAAGTGACTTTTCTCTGGACAAAGTCTGATCTTTTCAGGAAGGGTACACCTGAAGCTTGAGTTTTCAAGAATGGAGTAGGGGCCTAAGGGCCCCTGCGTCTGTTACAGTAAAGCTTCACTGTTCACCTGAAATGATGAGATTGCTTTCTCCTTGAATTGTGTATTTTTTTTCCCATATAAATTAAAAGCAAGACTCAAATAAGATTTTTAAAGCCACAATGACAGTGCCAGCTGGGCTGATAAAAAGTCCCTTTTTCTCTCCTGTGTCAGAATTAAGTCACAAGGGCTATTAGTGCCTCCAGGCTGTAATTCTGAACTACATGAGCTCAGAGTGGCATCTGAATATTTTCTCTGGGCTTGTGGAAGCGTTTCTTCTCCCTCAGAAGGCACTTTATATCACTGAGGGCTTTATATGGGGGAGTCTCCCCACTTCCATTTGCTGCATCCCCACAGTACTGGGCCACAAAAGACCTGGATTGACATGCGTATTGTCTAAATATGCCCGATGTGCGAGCATTTCATTTGTGCCTTATGTCCCACAGCTTCCTGCCTCCCTTACAAGATTATATAATCACTTATCTTTTCTATTTTTAAAGCAGATTAATTTGATTTAGTAGAAAGGAGACAAGGGAGAAAAGAAAGGAATAATGGGAGAAAGCCAATATTATTTCTTTCAAAGCAGTTTGGTTTAGAGTCATTTTAATAGGTCTGGAAAATTAGAATTGGAAAAAGAAAATCAATTGTGATGCTATATGCTAGTTTGGAAAGGAAATAAATCCACCCTGGCACCGACTTCCTAGTGCTAGATAATTAGGACTGCTTTGTTCTCATGTGGAAGAAGCAGGGGACTCATAGGTTTCTTAAATCTATTATTATTATTAACAATGTCATGAATACCAAGAATTCTCGTAGGAATGCAAGGTGTTTACAGGATGCATCCATCATGGGAGAGAAGGGTAAGCAGCCTGTCTACCCCCTGTTGTTGTAGGAAAGGCTGTTGCTATCGTAGCATTAGGGCATCTGCGTGAACCTTTGCCCATCCCTCTCTCCCACTTGTTGAACACATATTAACTCTATTTATCTGCTTTCCCCATGAACATTTCTGGAGATTTTACCCTCAAAAATTATTCAGAAATAAGAAAAGTAAATGCAGTGTAGAGCTTAGATTTTTATGCATCCTAAAGCTTTAGGAAACTTTTGTTTTGAAACCGTTTTTCTTGTTTGTTCGTTCATTTTGTCTATTTGATTTGGATAATTTCAGAATAAAAACTAGATGGGCCTGGCTAATAATATGGAAAATACATTTGTGGACGGTGAGAAAAGATTAAGTGGTCACGGTGGGAGGAAAATTCTAGGAGGAAAAAAAAAAAGAGAAACAAAGACTGAAAAACAGTACACTGAGCAAAATTACATTCTATGAAGTTGCTCAAAGTGATTTTGTAAAGAAAATGCAGAAAAGACTGCTAGGGACAAGCATAAATGAAAGGCTGTTTAAATTGACCCCTTGGAATGGACAGAAAAGAAGCCGGTGAGAAATACATAACTAATCTCTAGAAAGATATAACGGTAAGGCAAATATTTGGTTATGAGAATCAAAGAGGAGAAGAAAGATTGTGTAAAATGTTCGTGGGAAGCTGAAAATAAATTTGAAACTGCCATAGCAAAATTGCACCGATAAGAGCTAAATAGGCAAGGAAGACTTTATTCAATACTACTGCATTAAGAGTCAGGACTGTTGCAATAAGGAGATAGATTGGATTCAACTCTGCTGAAACAAAGTGGGAAGTTTTTAAAGGATGGGTGAGCTCCTAGAAAAAGTACTGGATGACGTTATGGGGAGATAGCTCAATGTGATTATGCCATCTGTGTTTGGTAATTGTTCCTTACGAAGGTGGGCCCCTGCCTTCTTAAAGAGACTTGGAGATGGGATGATATCTCTCTTGATGATAACATTTCAGAAGAATAGCTCCCATGTCCTTGAACACTCTTGGGTAAAACTGGCAAGAGGATGGTGGAAGATTTACATTTCAAGGGGACAGAGAAAGATGATTACAAATGTAATTTTTTTAGGAGAATGAAGGTCACGGGCCTATAGTCAGTAAGATAAGGTTTATTTAAATGGAAGGCAACTCTAATGACACTTGGATTGATCAAAAAGTACCAAAATTGTCAATGTGGGGGCATCCCCCCAGACCTAACTTTCATTATGCAAAATAGAAATATGTGAATCTACTCCATAGTGATCATTGTATGACTTAAAGACATTCATATGTATAAAACATTTAGAACACTGCCTGGAATATAACAAATACTGCATAAATACTAGCTATTACTGTTTTCTTACATTATGAATTATGTGGAAAGAGAAAATGAAGGACACTAAGATACAGGGATCCAACTCAATGATTAAAATAAATCATTTGTGAACAATCTTTTCAGAACAAGGTAGAAACAAAGGGTTGATAAAGCTTTATTAGGATGATTAAGTCATTTGCGTTACCAGGAGAATAGTGCAATGGGCCAGTGTCTACTCTCCACCTCCAGTTTTTCATATAAGGAATATTAACTATGTGCATATTCCAGAAAAATAGAGGAGACTTATTCCTGTATCAGAAGCAGGCTCACAGGCATCTACATGGTGGAAAGCCCAAGGGAATGAGAGTGGGAAAGGGAGTCAGAAGCAGACACTACCTGTCTTAGTGGTAACACTAATAATATTCCCTCTGGTCAGCCGGTTTCCTAGGACTGGCAGTAAAATATTTCCTGGGTAAGAGCCACAGGTTTTCTTCTCCCTTCATGGTACCAGAGGCTACTGACTGTATACTATTTTTACTGTATTTCTGAATGAATCCAAGTGCAGTCATCCTCTCAACCACCTTTGGGAGAGGCTCTTCTTCTCATGAACTACAGAAGGAACAATGGTATTCACTAGGGTAACACATGCCTGTGGCTATTCATCTCACATGACTAAATAGTAAAAGCACATACAGACCTCCCTGATCTCAGTCTCCTTGAGCCTTTGTAAGAGAGACACGTAAAGACAGAGGCCAGAAATACTACAGTATCCCAAAGGGGCAAAAAGAGACTATATTGGTTAGAGATTGTGCAAAGGAAGCAAGAGGTCTGTGTCCTGTTCCCCTAACTCCTTACTGAATTTCAGCAGGCTGTTGGCTACACAACACTCAGCCCACTCTCTCTAATAAATAATGGCCTTGCTCGCTCATTTATTCCTGCCAACACCATTGTCAGTCATGACTATCTCTGTCACATTGGCTGATGAGCAATCTGTCACTAAAACTAATATGGCCAAGAGGATGAATTAGCAACACTTGATTATCTGCATAGGTTAATCTTCTTTCTGTTGTTTTTGGTCTCAATCTTTTTTAACCAAAGAACTTGGGCTTGCATCTCTATTTTCTTCTGGAAGTAGTTGAGATTCTTTTCCAGATCAGAGAACCCCTCAGATTATATACAGAATGCTTTCATTTATCTACCCTTTGTATGATTTTGGCTCCATGAGCCCATCAAAGCCATCCAAAGGAAAAAACAACGTGGAGAAGGGAAAGGCAAAAGAATGTAGGTGAAGGATCTATTTCCTGAAATCTACAAGTCTCTGAAGTCTGTGCTTTAGCTTAACTCTTGGCTAACAAATCCTCCCTATATGCCCAAAGGAGCACTGCCAAATTGCTAATTGTAAAATGTTGAACAAAACCTTCAACCATAAAAGGAGGCTTGAAAGAGTATCTTTGACAAAAAAGTAAGGAGATGGTTTGTTTCACTCTTACCAGAATATTGAACATCCAGCACTTGTATTTTCCTTGCATCAAATGCAAACCTGCAAGTTTACTCTGATATACCATTTGATGCAGTGAAAGCGTACTTACGTGTGGAAAATTTCAGTTGCAAGGACCTACATAATGGTAATGTTACAAACCTGTAGGCCTGGATGCTATATACACCAGGTATAAAGTTATCTTCCTCTGCTTGTCCTTTCTTCAGTGTATGCTAATAAATGTGGATATGTGTGCTCATGTGCATGTACACACACACACAGCTAATGTAGCCACTGGAACATAAAAGACAAAAAAGTGCCAGACATAACCAAGTAAGGTCAGAGAGAACTTTATCCTAGTTTTTTCCAAGGTGTCATCTTGATCTTTTGCTTTTTTTTTTTTTAATGTTTATTTCTGAGACAGAGACAGAGCATGAGTGGGGGATGGGCAGAGAGAGAGGGAGGCACAGAATCTGAAGCAGGCTCCAGGCTCTGAGCTGTCAGCACAGAGCCTGACACAGGGCTCGAACTCACAAACCGTGAGATCATGACTTGAGCCGAAGTCGGTCGTTCAACCGACTGAGCCATCTAGGTGCCCCAATGATCTTTTGCTTTTTATTACAGCTGTCATGAAATCTCTGAAATCCTTCATATTTAGGCAAGATGGAGCCCAGATAAATAAACAAAATAGGAGTGGGATTCAAAGCAGATATTCTTTGGGTCTTGGGAATGTTAACCCCTGGTGTTTGGGGGGTTATCAAATGAATTAATTATTAATATTTTGAAGAGAAGTTTAGCTTCATTCATATAGGTTCTAGTCAGTTGTTTTCTTGCCTTGAACATAGGTATTTGCTGCTTATTCTTGTCAATACGTAGACTATTTTCCAGGAAGATATTGCAGGTATCTTTAAATCAGTATATAATAGATGGTATTATATAATGTATCTTCCACATTTAGCACAAATAATGGTATCTGTAGTTATTTTTATAACTCTTTTTGAAAGGCAATATTGTTTTGATATACAAAGGTGAATTATATCTGAAATATTTCTTTAAAAATAAAAGTGGCTTTATGCAGTGAGATGATCAGTTTGGTTTTTATGGTACCTTTAATTTGACTGAGGATCATAATCTAAAAGATGAATCTACTAGTCCATCTTTATATACAGTTTACAATTGAAATTTTAGCTTACCACTAATGTAAGCGGTTACTTTTTTTTTTTATTGCAAGTAGAAAGAACGTAATTTTAGGCCAGTATTTTAATATGGTAAGAAGGTGAAAATAAAAGAATAAACTTTCAAAATGATAGGAAGTTGTAAATAAGGATTTGTCTCTGATTGACTAAATAGAAATTGCATGGGGCAAAGCTTGCTGCACAAGCCAAAATTAAACATCACGACTCATTTCATATTAGCTCCATAATTCTTCCTCTGGAGAAGTGGAGTTTTCTACATTTTCAAAGTTAGAAATTTGATAAATCTTTTTGTGTGCTTAAATTGTTTGTAGTAACAACCTCTAATTATCATTTCACATGAAAGGTGGAGCTGCCTCTTGCTTGAGTGTATGGTGACTTATAGCAACTTCAGCAACTCTGTCTAAAGGAACACACTTGGGTAGCAAATGTCCACAAAACCAATTATGTTGGGGAAAATGATAACAATGCAAGAAATAGATACATTAAGCCTCCCTTAAAAATGAAGAGCCATCAAAATCCAACACATAATTATTTTGACAAGTTTGTATAAAAATCGTTATCAGTCATGGGATGGGATGATACTGATGGTAAGATTGTATTTACCATTGTCTTTCAACAGTTTCACTTGTGTAGGATGCTTAAGCAAGAATAATTCCAATGTGAAAGATGTGAGGCGATGCAAACTGGATAATTTAGACCATTGTGAACCCCCAACTGCTACTTTTCAAGTTAGTTTTAATGAAAGTGAGATTTGCTGGCATTGATAATCCCTACATACCTGTTTGCTTTGCAAATGGTGACAAAACATTTTTCCAATAGCTTATTTTCTTCTCATATAAATAATCTGAACAACCAGTTTTGGAACAAAGACTACACTCGTTACCAAAAGGGAGAAAAAAGAGCATCTCTGTCCATTGAATGTTATCTTTGCTGTATTTTCACAATGATATTACAAGTATACTAGCAATTGTTGTTTTAACTCGTGGGATAATGTCTATATATAAGAATGAATCACTAGCATTTATGAAAGGTCATTTTAGAATCTCAGTAATTTGTTTTGGATTAAATGGTGTTTTATGACAAGGATTCATGTTGAGAATTATTCCAGTGCACTGACATTTTTGGTTCCAGTTTGGTGAGAGACTTGATAAAATATCTATCATCAAGCCAGTAATCAGATTACTAACAAGCTAACTGATTAGTTTACAGTGAAATAAAATAATGGTTCACTGTAAATCTAAAATATAGTTATTTTGTATATGGTTCTAGAATGGAAGGATTTGGTGCCAATTGGTGGATGTATTAATATGCTAGGGCTGTCATACAAAATACCACAGAATGGGATGATTTAAAAACAGAAATTTATTTTGTCACAGTTCTGAAGACTGAAAGTCCAAGATCAAGGTGTCAGCAAGTTTGACTTATTTCCAGGCTTCTCTCTTTGGCTTGCTACCTTCTCCATGTGTCCTCACATGGTCTTTTCCCTGTCTCTGTCTGTGTGTCCTAACCATCTCTTCTCAGAAGGACAACAGTCATATTGGGTTATGTCCTACCATAAGAATCACAATTTAACTTAATTACCTCTTGAAAGGCCCTGTCTTTTAATACATTAACATTCTGAGGTACTGGGGTATAGAGCTTCAACATATAAATTTTGGAGGGACAAAATTCAGCCCGCAAAAGCAGCTTATGATTGATGTCTTTGTTAGCAGAACTCTTGCCTTTATGGTAATATGGAGTTCATATATATATATATATATATGAACGTAACTCCATATTATGTCCAATTAATGTATGTTAATTATTATCCTATATGTTCATTAATATCAACCTTTTAAAAAATAATGCAGGGAGACCTGGCTAGCTCAGTTGGTAGAGCATATGACACATGATCTCAGAGTCATGAGTTTGAGCTCTATATTGAGCACAGAGATTACTAAAAACAAAAAAATTAAATAATGAATGCAAAACAAAGAATAGGAAGATGTAAGAGAGCATTTATTTAACATCTGGATACATTAGACTTTAAAAAAAATTTTTTTTGAATGTTTATTTTTGAGAGAGAGAGTGACATAGAGGGACAGCTTGAGCAGGGGAGGGGCAGAGAGAGAGGGAGACACAGAATCCAAAGCAGACTCCAGGCTCTGAGCTGTCAGCACAGAGCCCCATGTGACGCTTGAACCCTTGTATCATAAGATCATGACCTAAGGCAAAGTCAGATGCTCAACCAACTGAGCCACCCAGGTGTCCCTGGGTAAATTAGACTGAAAAATTTACTCAATCTCTTGGAATTTCCATTGTCAACTGTTTTATTGCTTAACTCTTTGTACAAATATTTATTGTAAAATTAGGTTGAGTTAAACTGAGTTTATTTTCTTTTGGTATTCTGCATTTCATAAGAGTACTTAAGGTGTTTAAAGGGACCCTAGAAGATCTTTAAAAATGATTGGAAATGACTATTTGACATATTCAATTACAGTTTGAATGATATTGAACGTTTTCTTTTTGAAAACAAAAAATACGTTGAAAGTATCATTAGTATAATGGTACATCTGGAAAATTCCAGCGCACACATATACCGATCCATGCTATTTGTGAAACTTCTAAAAAGAAACCAGTGACTGTCGTTGTGAAACTGTAATTTGCTTGCTAATACAATTCTTACTGTCGAATTAACAATCATCAAAGCCTTCTCCAACTTCCCAAGTTTCATCCATTACTGAAGAATAGGAAATCAAGGATAAATTCTGGTGTTTACTTAATAATACTAAGCAGTTTAGTATGCCTGTCCCAGTTAGGAACTAAAAGTGATAAAATGCAAACATATACATTATGCCATGTGAAATTTCATCTAGTCCAAAGAGTAGTTCATAGATGAAACTAAAATAATGTTCATTGCAGACTGCATACTATTAAAACAGAGAACAAGCTATAGATTAAGGTAATGAGTCAAAATTCTAGAAACTGAACACTGCAAGACTTATTTTATAACTTTTTTTTTTAATTTTTTTTTCAACGTTTATTTATTTTTGGGACAGAGAGAGACAGAGCATGAACGGGGGAGGGTCAGAGAGAGAGGGAGACACAGAATCGGAAACAGGCTCCAGGCTCTGAGCCATCAGCCCAGAGCCTGACGCGGGGCTCGAACTCACGGACCGTGAGATCGTGACCTGGCTGAAGTCGGACGCTTAACCGACTGCGCCATCCAGGCGCCCCCTTTTTTTTATTTTTTTTTATTTTATTTTATAACTTTTGAAGAAGACTTCTGATTTTTTTTTATGTTTTAGGTGGCACAGAACCTTATCTCAATAGCTGTCAATCCATACAAAGTGACATTTTGTCCTCCTACCTAAAAGGCCAAAATGCCATTCATAAGTTAAATAGTCTTTAATAGCTCTTTTTTAGAGTTGTCCATTTTTCAATTCACCAAAACACATTTTTGGCATTGTTATTATGTTGAAGGTAGGTGTTGGGGTAAGGGCTGTAGCTTTGGGGTCACAGTCTAGCTTTAAGAAGGATAGAACTCTTGGGGCATCCGGGTGGCTCAGTCGGTTGAGCAACAGACTTGAGCTCAGTTCATGATCTCATGGTTTGTGAGTTCAAACCCCGAGTCGGGCTCTGTGCTGACAGTTTGGAACTTGGGGCCTGCTTCAGATTCTGTGTCTCCCTCTCTCTCTGCCCCTCCCCCACTCGTGCTCTGTCTCAGAAATAAATAAACATTAAAAGAAAAGAAAGAATTCCTCGAGACTCATTGCAAATGTGTATTTGTTGGCATCAACTTTGTTTTCTTTTTGCCTCAGGAAAATTCTTTGATGTTTAGATATTCAAAGTTAAGATGATAGAAGACAGATAAAAGTCTGAGAAGATCATAAGAGAAAGAAGAAGTACAGCTCCCTGGAACCAAATATACATAGAGCACACTTCGTGAAGGATGAGAGAGTTAAGGAGCACATCTTTTTTTTTCTTTTTTCTTCCAACTGCTCTTCTACGTTCTTCTGTTGGTGGAAGGGGCCATCTTAGGGTTTCAATAGGCAGAACATTTTTCAGGAGACAGGAACACTTGAATATATACTGGATTTTTAGGGGTGCCTGGGTGGCTCAGTTAGTTAAGCCTCAGTTAAGCCTCTGACTCTTGATTTTGTCTCAGGTCATCATCTCACAGTCATGAAATCAAGCCTCTAGTTGGACTCCACACTGAGTAGAGCCTGCTTGAGATTCTCTCTCCCTCTCTCTGCCCCTCCCCTGCTTACATGCTTCTCTCTCTCTCTCACTCTCTCTCTCTCAAATAAATAAATAAATATGGGGGATTTCTAGAGATGTTGAAAGACTCCTGATGTGTCATCCTCCTGCATTTCCCTTTTGGACAAGCTCGACACAGAGCATAAAAGTGTAGGAGGAAAACACTTGGATTATCAAAAGTCATTTGCCAAAGCTGTAGATCAAGTTTATATATTGGGAATTCCATGAAAATTAGTGATTTAGTGATTTATTTTAATTCCTACCTGAACTATACACATCACAACAATGAGAAAAAATTACACACACACACATGCACACACATGTGTGTGTATGTATATATACACATAAATTACCCATAAGTAATTTTACTTATTACACATAAGTAATTTTAACCACCCAGTATTCATCATGACAAGTGCACTTCTTAATCCCATCACCTATTTCATCCACCCCTCCAACCATCTCCCCTCTGGTAACCACAGGTTTTCTATAGTTAAGATTCTGTTTGCCTCCCTTTCTATTTTTTTTCCGTTTGTTTGTTTGTTTCTTAAATTCCACATATGAATGAAATCATATGGTATTTATCTTTCTCTGACTGACTTATTTCACCTAGCATTATATTCTCTAGCTTCATCCATGATGTTGCAAATGACAGATTTCATTCTTTTTATCATGGCTGAGGAATGTTCGTGTGTGTGTGTGTGTGTGTGTGTGTGTGTGTGTGTGTGTGTGTGATGAATGAATGAATGAATGAATGAATGAATGAATAAATAAATAAATAAATAATTTTACATCTTCTTTATCCATTCATCAGTTGACGGATGCTTGGACTCTTTTCGTAATTTGGCTATTGTAAGTAATGCTGCTCTAAACATTGAGGTACATATATCCCTTTGTGTTAGTATTTTTGTATTCTTTGAGTAAATACCTGGTAATGCACCTGCTGGATTATATGGTAGTTCTATTTTTAAATTTTTGAGGAATATCTATACTATTTTCCAGACTGGCTAAACCAGTTTGCTTTCCACCAACAGTGCAAGAGGGTTCCCTTTATCCACATCTTCACCAGCACCTGTCATTTCTTGTATTCTTGATTTTTGCTATTCTGACAGGTATGAGGTGATATCTCATTGTAGTTTTTATTTGTATTTCTCTGATGATGTGTGATGTTGAACATATTTTCATGTGTCTCTTGGCCATCTGTAGGTCTTCTTTGGAAAAATGTCTATTCATGTCTTCCCAGTTTCTAATTGGATTATTCATTTTTTGGGTGTTGAGTTTGATGAGTTCTTGATAATTTTGGATACTAACCCTTTATCAGATATGTCATTTGGAAATATTTTTCCCATTCCATAGGCTGCCTTTTAGTTTTGTTGATGTTTCCTTTGATGTGCAGAAGCTTTTATTTTGATGAAGTCCCAGTTGTATTTTTGCTTTTCTTTCCCTTGCCTCAGGAGACATATCTAGAAAAAAGTTGCTATGGCTGATATCAAGAGGTTACTGCCTATGTTTTTCTGTAGGATTTTGAATGTTGCCTGTCTCATTTTTAGGTCTTTCATTCATTTTGAATTTATTTTTGTGTTTGGTAAAATAAAGTGCTCTACTTTCATTCTTTTGCATGTTGCTGTCCAGATTTTCCAGTACCATTTGTTAAAGAGACTCTCTTTTGTCCACTGGATATTCTTTTCTGCTGTATCAAAGATTAGTTGACCATATGGTTATGGTAATTCTGGCCTCATGGAATGAGTTTGGAAGTTTTCCCTTTTTATTTTTTGAAATAGTTTGAGAGGTATAATTATTAACTCTTCTTTAAATTTGCCTATGAGGCCATCTGGCTCTGGACTTGTGCTTTTTTGGGAGGTTTTTTGTTTTTGTTTTTGTTTTTTATTGAACAATTTATTTGCTGGTGTTTGGTCTATTCAAGTTTTCTGTTTCTTCTTGTTTCATTTTGGGTAGTTTATATGGGTCTAGAAATTTGTCCATTTCTTCCAGGTTGTCCAATTTGTTGGCATATAGTGTTTCATAATACTGTACCTTCTGCAGCAGTTTCTTACTCATTGAATAGGAATTGAATCTAAGAAACAATAGGAGAGCCTTGAGTTTGCAATTAAAATGTTGATTTGAAACTTTAGCACTTCCTGGTTGGACAGTAATCTACAAAATAATCAGATTTTACATAGGGATATAATACAAAAAATAGTATTTGCTTCAAAAATACAGAAGTATTAGAGGGATTAAGTATACAAAGTACTTAATACAAAGTACTTGGCTGGCACCAAATACACTCTTATTAGCACTGCAGTAGCCTGAAGCTGAACTCTCTTCCTCTATCTGTAATTATCATCTTTACTCTCAACTAGATGATTTTTTGACTGCATATGAGGGAAATTTAGAACTTAAAATAGAGAGGAACAAACATGATTTTCATTTAATGGTAAGGCAAATTAATATTACATACTGCTGAGATACACCTAATGATTAGTCCCTAGGCTGATCCATCATCACTAGTTTGTAGCTAGTTTGTTCCTTACCCTAGAGTAAAGCTGAAGGCACCTCTTTCTTTAAAAACTAGACATTAATTAGAGTAAGCGGGGGACTAGAATGTATAATCGCTATTGTAACGTATAAAGAATATTACAAAAGCAGTGAGCTTACTGATAAAAAAAATACAATTCTTCCTCCTAAAAGATAAAACATAAGAGCATCTCTTTTTGAAAATATGTACCTAAAGTTGTAGTTGAAAAAAGTTAATGAAATTCTCTTCACCCTTTCCAGCTATTTAATGTATAGAATAGAGAAAACTTTAGGGCAACTTTTGGTCATAGTCTCAGAAGCTAGGGAGCCAGTCATTTTCACTGAAGCTGATATCTTGATGTCTCTCCAAATTGTATTGCATTTCCCACTGTATTTTTTTATGTCACATCCTGGGTGGGATGTCCCATTAATACTGCCATTTTCTTAATTTTCATATTTTTTCAATGTTAGTTTGTTGGCCTATGCTCAAATTTTGAGTGATATTATGGATTTCTTCCTTAATCATCATATCCAGAAAGTCACTACTCATATGACTTTGACACCATAATAACTAAAAATGAGATATTTCCATACATTCCTGCATATTGCAGTATTATAAATTATCTGTGTATAAACCCCATTTCTGCTATGTGATATTAGGCCCGTTCCTCATTGCGAAATGAGGATGAAAATATTTCAGGTTTCAATAAGTAGTTATAAATACTAATATTATAGGGATGTCTAGGTGGATCCCTCAAGCATCCAACTCTTGATTTCAGTTCAGCTCATGATCTCAGGGTCATGGGATTGAACCCCACCTCAGGCTCCATGCTGAGCATTGAGCCTGCTTGAGAGCCTCTCTCCTTCTGCCCTTCCCCCAATTGCTCTCTCTGTCTCTCTTTAAAAATAAAAAAAAAATATATTAGTGTTATACTACACATATGGGCTTCACACAGTGCTCTGCTAGTAAGGCCCCAATACATAATTGCTATTATTATTCCTGTTGTTACTGTTGTTGTTTGCCTTGGCGCCACTCTACTCAGGTCTCTCATACTTCTTTTCTGGATCACAGCAATAGTCTTCTCACCTTTAGTCTCTCTCATCACCACTTATCCTTTACAATATATTGTCAGATTAACTTTCTCAGTCCATGCTGCTTACCATATCATTCTTTGTCCCAAGAAGGTCAAATTATTTGTTGTAGTGCAATATATCCCTTCCATTCTGCCTTACCCTCTCTAGCCTGCTCTTACTCTGTTCCTCTACACTTACCTCTGAAAAAATCATCTTCAGCTAGAATATAATTTTGTTTATTTGTTTTTAAATGTTTACTTATTTTTGAGAGAGAGAGTGCAAGTGTGGAGGGTGGGGTGCACAGTGCAGAGAGACAGGGAGACACAGAATCCAAAGCAGGCTCCAGGCTCTGAGCTGTTGGCACAGAGGCTGATGCAGGGCTCAAACTCATGAACCATGAGATCATGACCTGAGTCAAAGTCAGACGCTTAAATGACTGAGCCATCCAGGAGCCCCTAGAATTTAATTTTAGATAGTAATGTATTTGGGAAATACAAAGTGAGTTCAAATTCATGTGTTCTAGACAGACATCATAACATTATTTGTTTATGTGTTATATGTATTGAGTTGATTATAATTGTGATTAAGAACACTCATTTACATTCCCAAACAAAAATAACAAAGAGAGGGGAAGAAAGAATGACATCAGTAAAAGGCTGAAAAAGACATCCCTTGCATATAATCCCCCTCAACAGCAATAATTTGGCATCAATCTGTAAATAAAAGTGCCTTCATGGAGCTTTGGGATCTGGGTAGGATATTGTGACATGATACCATATATAGAAAATCATAAAGATTTCACCTCCCCCCAAAGGAGCTGTTAGAACTAATAAGTGATTTCAGGAAAGTTACAGGATACAAAATCAACATATGAAAATCAGTTATATTTCTGTAGACTAACAAAACATCTAAAAGAGAAAGGAAACAATCCCATTTACAATAGCATAAAAACAATAAAATTCTTGGGAATAAATTTATCCAAGGTAGTGAAAGATCTGTACACTGAAAACTATAAGATATTTATGAAAAACATGGAAGAAGACACAAATAAATGGAAAGATATCCCATATTCATGGATTGGGAGAATTAGTATTGTTAAAAAGTCCATAATACCCAAAGGCATCTATAGATGCAACAGCCCAAGAGTTCAGACTTTCAGTTGTAAGATGAATAAGTGCTGGGGATTTAATATTCAGCATGGTGACTTTAGTTAACAGTATTGTGTTATATTCTTGAAAGTTGCTAAGAGAGTAGATCTTAAAAGTTCACACCACAGAAGTAAATTGTATTCACGTGAGGTGATAAATGTATTAACTAACCTTATTTTGGTAATCACACTGGTGGTAAAATATGTGCATATTGAATTCTGTTTATTTTTTTCTTATTTATGGGGATTAAGGCAAATTGATACATACAAAATGCAGACCTAAACTACTAAACTCAGACTCCAAATCAAATATCGATCAGCAGAAAATGATGTTGATATTCAAAAAATTACAAATATATATATATTTTAATTTTTTAATGTTTATTTATTTTTGAGAGAGACAGAGACAGAGTGTGAGCAGGGGAGGGGCAGAGAGAAAGGGAGACAGAATCCAGAACAGCCTCCAGGCTCTGAGTAAGCAGCCAGCACAGAGCCTGACATGGGGCTTGAGCTCACAAACTGCAAGATAATGACCTGAGACGAAGTTGGACACATAACCAACTGAGCCACCCAGGTGTCTGCCCCACAAATACATTTGTAACTCTAAAAATTAAGACTGGTAAAAGTTCCATGACAGCTGCCGCTCAGAAGCTAATCTTTGCAGTCTCACAGACTTTTGGAAGCATTTCTTTGATGAGTGATATATTGATGTCAATCAGAGTGGAAACAGTTTAAAGACAACCACCTCTCTTAATACCTTAAAACCCAAAATGGCATATTAGGCCAATCCAGTATCAAAGGAATGTAGAATCTAAATTATTTACCTCTTTGCCCACAAGCAATATTTAAGAACTGGCAATTGATGTTGAGCCCTTGTTTTTTCTTTTATGTATTAGTGGATTTTGAGCACTGAAACTATAGTTTTATTTCACTCACGAAACTGATTTGGCTTAAGTTTGAAGCAAATATCTGTTTCTTTATACTTTTAACAATGCTTAAGGTGTCACGCATAGCACCAGTAATGTTGCATGTATTTTTTGGTGGACCATACTATCAACTAAGGCAGAAGTGGCCAAAGCATTTTATCACAGAAAATTCCTCAAGAAAAGGCTAAATTATGAGGAATCTACAGTTAAAATTGCATTAGTTGTCTCAAACTAAACTAGGAAACTTGCTAATAGTTATGTTCATTAATTTTATCTTCTTTGCTTCATTAATTTTATGTTGTTGACTGCAAAAACGGTACTGTTTCCAGCCTGAAGATGATAAGTCTTCCTTGGCAATTTTTTTTCATTATCACACTCATACAAATCAGGTTAAACTATATTCATGGCATATGAACAAACTTGAGCAAATAAAGTTTGTCTTTTATGAATGAATGGAAAATATTACCAATTTAAAAACAAAAAGCAAGGCACTAATAACTCCTCTATGGGAAAATACTTTGCCCTCTTCTTAATGAGGCTGAGACCAGGGGCAACAAGACTTATGTTTATAAGAATCACATTCGGATCAAATGAGATTGTGTGAATATGAAACCATAAATACCACATTTTATGCACCGAGAGATAAGCTTAGGGCAAGTTAGACAAATCATTAGTCAAGAGCATATTTTGCTAAAGACTGAGATCTTTGGGGCACATACGATCATTTTCTTCATGTCCTGTTCAAGCCTGTTTGTGTCTGTGGAGGAAAATGGATATCTCCCCCATAAGACAATGACAGAAATAGGCTGTGGATATGCGTCTATGTCCAATCAGCAGCAATATGCATAGTAATATGTAGCACAGCTTGTGTAATGAAGTTCCCAGCGTGCAGTCTGGAAAGGTATCCTCCAGTGTGTAGGGTGATTTATTTCCTCTGTCAACAGGCAGGACAGCCAGGACTTGTCCTTCCCTACTGTACCTGCAAAAATACCCTGTCATCTTGGGAAGTGGTAATGGGTTCTGCAAGTGCTATACAGGGGCATTGTTTTGAACTCTTCATTTAGATGGGATATTTCCCATCCCTTTTAATTCTGTGACTGGAATCTTAGAGGGTGTTTCTTCAAAACACAAAGCGATCTCTAGTGAGGAGGATTACCAAATCATACTATTGCCTTGAAAGCAGTATGGAGAATGATGAATCAAAATGTTTCTACTGTGATAAAAGTATATAGAAAATGAGAAGGAACAGTTTCATATATAATTTAACAACTTTCTCTGTTGTCAGAGTAAAAGAAAACATAGATTTTTGTTTGTCCCTTAAAAGAATTAAAGTCTGTACATATACAGTAGCCATGATTTCTAGAATAGCTAAAGTATAGCTATTATTACAGTTTTACTTGGCGATTTATATTAGACTTTGATCTTGGATTTCCTTTTTTCCTATTGTGAATATATAGACGTTTATTCAACAGTAGCTGTTTGTCCCAAATCAGAATTTTATTTATGTTTTATTAAGTAGATAAAACTAAATAAGTAAACTGCAATTTAAAATTTTAAACCAATTCTTCATTTTTTAATTAATCTCTAATTGTAATAAAGGTAAAATACTTTTCAAAAAATTAGAAATTCAAGAAAATAAAATTGAACAGACAATTGCAAATAATTGTACAGGATATTTCTGTTTCCAAGATTTTTATATTAAGTGTTTTTTATAAATGTTTTGTGTTAGATATTTTCTCAGAATTTACTACTTAGAAAACCGTCATTGTTTGTTTTTAAAAAATAGATCTTACAGCGTGCCTCAGTGGCTTAATAGGTTAAGCATCCAGGCTCAGGTCACGATCTCATGGTTCGTGGATTTGAGCCCCATATCTCTCTCCTGGCAGCACAGAGCCCTCTTCAGATCCCCTGTGTCCCTCTCTTTGTGCCTCTCTCTCTGTTTCTCTCTTGCTCTCAAAAATAAACTAACATTAAAAAATACATCTTGCATTTTGTATCTCTAACATATCAACAGGCTACACTTAGGGATATTGGGATGAATCTCATTTGGGGAACTTACAGTGGAAACAATTTCTGAATTGTCTATAGATGAAATACTTATTGATGAAAGGCTAATATGATAGAAAACAATTATTTTTCCATAGAAAGAAGAAGGACTACAGATGTTGTGTTAATGTTCAAATCATATATTCCTTATTTTCCAAATTACTCTACAGATATGTTTTTTCCAGTTGAGATTTTTACAAGTTGAGCTAAAATATATTAGCATTTTATGGAAAAAAAATTATAGTTCTTGTATCCATAGCATTCCACATCTTTTTTTTATGGCCTCAAAAGATACAGTATTATTTGTCTTCTTGCAAAATGACTCATTTTACTTTCTCTTGATTGTTTTTGTTTCCAACTCTGGAATCCCTCACACACCTGTAGTTTATATATATTTTTTCTTTTCAGAATTTTATTTAAATTCAAGTTAACATATAGTGTAGTATTGGTTTCAGGAGTACAATTCAGCGATTCATCATTTCTGTACAATACCCAGTGCTCAACATAACATGTGCCCTCCTTATTACCCATCACTCATCTAGCTCATCCTCCAACCACCTCCCTCCATCAACTCTCTGTTCTCTATCATTAAGAATCTCTTATGATTTTGTTTCTCCTTCTCTTTTCTTTTTTCCTTCCTCCTGTATGTTCATCTGTTTTGTTTCTTAAATACCACATATGTGTGAAATCATATATTTGTCTTTCTCTGACTGGCTTACTTTACTTAGCATAATACACTCTAGCTCCATCCACCATAATTGCAAATGGGAAGATTTCATTTTTTTTTTGATGGCTCAGGAATATTCCACTGTGTGTATGTGTGTGTGTGTGTGTGTGTGTGTACACACACATAGCATATCTTCTTTATCCAACATCAGCTAATGGACGTTTGGACCCTTTTGCTAGTTTGGCTATTATTGATAATGCTGCTGTAAACATTGGGGTGCATTTACCCCTTCGGGATATGTGTTTTCGTATGCTTTGGCTAAATACCTAGAAGTGAAATTGCTGGATCATAGGATATTTCTATTTAAAATTTTTGAAGAACCTCCATATTGTTCTCCACAGAGGCTGCACCAGTTTGCCTTCCCACTAACAGTACAAGAGGGTTATTCTTTCTCCCCATCCTTGCCAATACCCCTTGTTTCTTGTGTTGTTCATTTTAGCCATTCTGACAGGTGTGAGGTGGTATCTCATCTTGGTTTTTATTTGCATTTATCTGATGATAAATGATGTTAAATATCTTTCAGGTGTCTGTTACCTGTCTGGATAGCTTCTTTGGAAAAATGTCTATTCATATCACTGCCCATTTTTTAACTGGATTATTTATTCGGTATTGAGTTTGATAAGTTCTTTATAGATTTTGGATGCTAATCCTTTATCATATATGTAATTTGGAAATATCTTCTCCTATTCCATAGGCTGCCTTTTAGTTTTGTTCATTGCTTACTTTGATTTGCAGAAGGTTTTTATTTTGATGAAGTCCCAATCGTTGATGTTTGCTTTTGTTTCCCTTGCCTCTGTCTACATGTCTAATGAGAAGTTTCTCTGGATGAATTCAAAAAGGTTTCTGCCTGCATTCTCCTCTTGGATTTTGATGGTTTCCTGTCCCAAATAGAGCTCTTTCCTTCATTTTGAATTTATTTTTGTGTGGTGTAAGAAAGTGATCCAGTTTCATTTTTCTGCATGTAGCTGTCCAGATTTCCCAACACCATTTGTTGAAGAGACTCTCGTTTTTCCATTGGATATTCTTTCCTGCTTTGTCAAAGATTAGTTGTGGGTCCATTCCTGGGTTTTCTATTCTGTTCCATTGACCTATGTATCTGTTTTTGTGCCAGTACTATGCTGTCTTTCTGGCTATAGCTTTGGGATGGAGCTTGAAGTCTGGAATCATGTTGCCTCCAGCTTTGCCTTTCTTTTTCAAGATTGCTTTGGCTTTTCGGGGTCTATTGGGGTTCCATGAAAATTTTAAGATAGTTCTAGCTCTGTGAAAAATGTGGTATTTTGATAGGGATTACATTAAATGTGTACATTGCTTCATGTAGAATAGACATTTTAACACTGTTCTTCCAGTCCATGAGCATGGCATGTTTTTCCATTTCTTTGTGTCCTCTTCAATTTCTTTCATCTGTGTTTTATAGTTTTCAGGGTACAGGTCTCTCACCTCTTTGGGTTTATTCCTAGGTATCTTACTGCTTTGGTGTAATTGTAAATGAGATTGATTCCTTTATTTCTCTTTCTGCTGCTTCATATTTGGTGTATAGAAATGCAACAAATTTCTGTTGATTTTGTATTCTGTGACTTTACTGAATTCATTTATCAGTTCTAGCAGTTGTTGGTGGAGTCTTTTGCACTTTCTATATAGAGTATCGTGTCATGTGCAAATAGCGAAAATTTTGATTCTTCCTTGTGAATTTGGATGCCTTTTCTTTCTCTTTGTTGTCTGATTGCTGTGGCTGTAGCTTCCAGTACAATGTTAAATAACAGTGTTGAGGGTGAACATCCCTGTCTTGTTCCTGACTGTAGAGGAAAAGCTCTCCGTTTTTCCCCATTGAGGATGACATTAGCTGTGGGTTTTTCATGTATGACCTTTATTATGTTGAGATATGCTCCCTCCCAACCTCCTATGTTGAGGATTTTTAGCACGAATGGATGTTACACTTTATCATCTATACTTTTTTCTGCGTCTGTTGAAATGATGGTTCTTATCCTTTCTTTTATCAATGTGGTGTATCATGTTGATAGATTTGTGAGTACTGAACCACCTTTGCAACCTAGGAATAAATCCCACTTGATCATGGTGAATAATTTTTTTAATGCATTGTTGGATTCGGTTTGCTAGTATTTTATTGAGAATTTTTGCGTTCATGTTCATCAGGGATATTGGCCTATAGTTCTCTTTTTTAATGGAATCTTGATCTGGTTTTGGTATCAGGGTAATTCTGGCCTCATAGAATGAGTTCGGACATTTTCCTTCCATTTCTATTTTTTGGAACAATTTGAGAAGAATAGGTATTAATTCTTCTTTAAATGTATGGTAGATTTTTCCTGTGAAGCCATCTGACCCTGGGGTTTTGTTTGTTGGGTTTTTTTTTTTTTTTATTACTGATTGAATTTGTGCGTTGGTTATGGGTGTATTTTAATTTTCTCTTTCTTCCTTTATCAGCTTTGGTAGTTTGTATGTTTCTAGGAACTTGTCCATTTCTCCCACATTGCCCAGTTTGTTACCATATAATTTTTCAAAATATTCTCTTAAAATTGTTTATATTTTGTATTGGTATTCCTCTGATCTCTCCTTTTTCATTCATGATTTTATTTATTTGGGTCCTCTCTGTTTTTGATATGTGTGACTAGTGAGTTACTAATTTTATTATTTCAAAGAACCAGCTCTTAGTTTCATTGATCTGTATTTTTGCTTCTGTAGCATTTATTTCTGTTCTTTATTATTTATCTTCTTCTCCTGGATTTAGGTTTTATTTGCTGTTCCTTTTCTGTCTCCTTCAGGTGTAAGGCTAGGTTGTGTATTTGAAACTTTTCTTCCTTCTTTAGGAAAGCCTGTATTTTAATACGCTTTCCTCTTAGGACTACCTTTGCTGCATCCTAAAGGTTTTGGATTGTCATGTTTTCATTTTAATTTTTTCCTATGTATTTTTTAATTTCTTCTTTAATTTCCTGGATAACCTGTTCATTCTTTGGTAGGATGTTCTTTAATCTCCATGTATTTGTGGTCTGCCCACATTTTTTCTTGTGGTTGACTTCAAGTTTCTTAGTGGTGTGATCTGAAAATATGCACAGTGTTATCTCAGTCTTATTGTATTTGTTGAGGGTTGACTTGTGACCCAGTGTGTGATCTGATCTGGAGAATGTTCCATGTGCATTTGAAAAGAATATGTATTCTGCTGCTTTGGAATGAAATGTTCTGAATATATCTGTTAAGTCCATCCATTCCAGTGTGTCATTTAAAGCCATTGTTTCCTTGTTGTTTTTCTGCTCAGATAATCTGTCCATTGCTATAAGTTGGGTATCAAAGTCCCCTATTATTATTGTGTCATTATCAATGAGTGTCTTTATGTTTGTTATTAATTGATTTATATATTTGGGTGTTTTCAAATTGAGGGCATAAATATTTACAATACTTAGATCTTCTTAATGAATAGATCCCTTAATTATGACATAATGCCCTTCTTCATCTCTTGTTACAGTCTTTGGTTTAAAATCTAGTTAGTATGATATAAGTAATGCTACTCTGACTTTTTTTTTTTGACACCCATCAGCATTATAGATGATTCCCATACCCTCACTTTCAATCACCAGGTGTATATAGGTCTACAATGAGTCTATATGCTATAGGCTACATATAGAGGAGTCTTTTTTTTTCTTAATTTTTTATCCATTCTGATATCCTATGCATTTTGATTGGAGAATTTAGTCTGTTTACATTCAGAGTGATTATTTAAAGATGTGAATTTAGTGCCATTGTGTTACCTGTCAAGTGGTGTTTCTGGTGGTATTGTCTATTCCTTTTTCATCTTGCTTTTGGTATTTTTCCCTACTCGAAGAGTCCCCTTTAATATTTCTTGCTGGGTTGGTTTCATGGTCATAATCTCCTTTAGTTTTCATTTGTCTGGGAAACTCTTTATCTCTCTCTCTATTCTGAATGACAGCCTTGCTGTATGAGGTATTTTTGGCTTCATCTTTTTCCCATTCAGCATGTTGAATATATCTTGCCGCTCCCTTTCTTCTGGACTGCCAAGTTTCTGTGGACAGATCTGCTGTGAACCTGATCAGTCTTCCTTGTAAGTTAAAGACTTTTTTCCCTTGCTTTCAGGATGCTTTCCTTATCTGTGTATTTTGTGAATTTGACTATGATATGTCTTGGTGATGGCTGGTTTTCTCCATCTTCTGAGATTCCTATGATACGAATGTTATTATGCTTTGAAGAGTTGCTGAGTTCCCTAAGTGCACCCTTGTGATCCCATACTTTTCCCTCTCCTTCTCAGCTTCATTATTTTCCATAATTTTATCCTCTATGTCACTAATTCATTCCTCTGCTTCATCCATCCTCATTGTCATGGCATCCATTTCAGTTTGCATCTTGGTTATAGTATGTTTAATTTTTGCCTGAGTAGATTTTAGTTCTTTCATCTCTGCCATAAGGGATTGTCTAGTGTTTTCTATGCTCATTTCCAAGCCCAGCTAGTCTCCTTATAATTGTTTTAAATTTTAGTTCAGACATCTTACTTGTATCTGTACAGATTAAACCCATGGATATGACTCCTTCTTGTTCATTCTTTGGGGGTGAATCTTCCAACTTGTCATTTTGTCCAGAAAAAAAGGGAGGAAGCCAAATCCTAGGTGTGTTTTGGTCTTATTGTTAATAGAAGCTATATCCAAAAATGTTTTTAAATACTTGGGGGACCGCCTAGGTGGCTCAGTCATTTAAGTGTCCAATTCTTGATTTCAGTTCAGGTCGTGATCTCACCGTTTAGGATATTAAGAGACACATGGGGCTCCATGTCAGCACAGAACCTGCATAGGATTCTCTTTCCTCTCTCTGTCCCTACACCTACTCCTCAAAGTAAATATATAAACATTAAAAAATTATAAATAAAAATGTATATTTAAAAAAAGAGAAGGAAAGCTAGATACTAGGTGTGTTTTGGTCTGCTTTTTAAAAGAAGCTAGATCCCTAAGAAGAAGCAGAAGAAGAAAATAAAAATAAAAAGGAAGCTAGATCCTGTTTCCCTTAAAGCTGGAGGTTTGCTGCACTCTTATGATCCATAGCCTTGGTGTGAACAGGGCAGCTTAGTGTCTGCGACTGAGCCCCTTGCCCATGAAGAGCTCATGCCCCCTCTGCCAAATGCACTCCAAACATGGGAACTTCCTCTCTCCATGTGACCCAGGGGATCCTTGGACCTATCTGCCTGCTCCCAGGTCTTCCTGCCTTCTCCACCATAGCACTGCTAAACCCACCAGGTGCCTCACTGGCAATGCCACAAAGCTTGGAAACTTCAGACTGTGTGTGAGTTATTTATAAAAACTTGCCCTAGTCCCCCCCTCTCCTTTTCCCAGGTGATGATTTTGGGGACGAGTTTTTCTTGTGCAGTTCCCTACATGCACTTCTCCTTTTTCTCTCTTTCTTTCTGTCTTGCTCCTCCCCACTGCAGTACCTGCAGTGATTCTCTTCCCCACATCAACTCTACAGTCCCTACCTTCCACCATGTGACACTTTTTTTTTTTTTTTTTTAGCTCTCATTGTACATTTTTACTCTCTCAGTCTTCAGATCGATTTTTTGGGTTTAAAACCCAAATCAAAATGATTTCATATTTATCTAGCTGTGTTAGAAGGATGAGGCAAGCCTAGGGTCTCCCTACTCCTCCATCATCTTACCTCCTTCTCCAAGCTGTGTGATCTTAAACAAGCTGCTCACCTGTTCTGAGTATGTCTTCTTACCTCAGTGCTGGGACAGAGGCCTAGCACCAGAGCTTGGGCATGCTCAAGGAAGCCAATTCTTTTCAGCTGGGCTCAAGGATTTCACTGCTTCTCTCTGGGCTGCTCACTGCAGAGGTCTGCACAATTATAAGAGACTCTTAACTACAGATAACAAATAGGGTTGATGAAGGGAGGTGGATGGGGGATGGACTAACTGCGTAATGGGTATTCCAAAGGGCACTTATTATCATGAGCCCTAGGTGTTATATGTAAGGGATGAATCACTAAATTATACTCCTGAAGCCATTATTACACTATATCTTAACTAGAATGTAAATACAAAGTTGAAAAAGAAAGAAAAAAATAAGAATTTACTTTGTCTTCCTCTGTGCCCTTTGTTATTGAAATATAACTGACACACAAATGAATATTAGTTTCAGGTTTGCATCATATTGATTCAACCATTCTGTAAATTACTCACTTCTTACCACAATAAGTTCTGCGGTCACTATCTGTCACCATACAACATTGTTAAGATGTTAGTGATGATATTCCCTATGTCTTTACTTTTATTGGACTTTAACTTTGGCCAAGAATTTTTTTACACATTAGCTCATTTAACCCTCATAATGACCATATGAATTTATGTTATTAATTCTATTTTATGGGAAACTGTTTCTTTGAGGAGTTAAGTAACTTTTTCAAAGTCAAACAGTGATTAGGGAGGGAAGAAACAGATCTCAAACCAAGTCTTGCCTTACTCCATGCCTCTGCTCCTTAGTATGCTGTGAAAACTATTTCTTTTCTTTCTCTTCCTCCTCCTCCTCCTCTTCTTCCTCTTCTCTTCCTCTTCCTCTCCTTCTCCCTCACCCCTCCCCTCCTTGTCCTTCACTTCCTTCTCCTCCTCCCCACCTCTTCTCTCTCTCCCTCTCTCTCCTCCTCTCCCCATACCCCTCTATCTCTTTCTTTTTCTCTTCCATCTTCTCTTAGGTAATCATGGTATGGACTTGAAACATATTTCCATTTATTTCTATATTTTTAAAATTATATTTTAATTCAAAACAATGTTAAATCTGTTTATTGGGCTTTCTAAAAAATATGTCACTAGTGTAAGTTGAATATTAGATTCATATCTTTTCACAACAGTAGTAGCCTTCAGGACACATCAGTTTATATGACTGAGGAGATTCAAATTGTAGTCAATCTATTCTGTTATGCTTTTAACAGAGGGATTAAGATTTTGCTGATAGCAAATACAACATCGAGATCAGGATATAGAAGATGAGAATCAGGTTGTGTGATCCAAAATGGAATGCAAAATGTCAATCAGGCTGTCGTGTCAAAATCAAGAACCCAGGATGACAGAGTTAGGTTGTTACCTGGATCATTACAATCAGGGATTATAATCAAGAAGATAGGAGCAAATACTCTGCATCTGGATCTCACCAGAAGGTATAGCAAGAGAGAGGGAACTCTTGAAAAGTTTGTGTAACTTGCCTGATCCTCAGCTTTTTCATTTTCATATATGGATATAACTCCTTAAGTTGTGAGGATTATATATACCGTATGAAATGCACCAAAGTATCTGACCTACAGCTATAACTCAGTAAATGGCCACTATAAGAGAAGAAAACCTTGGTGTTTCAGATATTTGGTTATGACCTTGACTCAGTTTAGTGTTTTCTATGAAACAGTATTCCTCAAACATCAAAGTATTATGCTCAACATAGGCTAACATGGCTATTCATGTGTCTTTGCTCACCATGTCCGCAAGGGTACCAAGACTCCAAATGTCAATGTTTTTTTTTTTTGTTTTTTTTTTAATTTTTTTTTCCAACATTTATTTATTTTTGGGACAGAGAGAGACAGAGCATGAATGGGGGAGGGGCAGAGAGAGAGGGAGACACAGAATCGGAAACAGGCTCCAGGCTCTGAGCCATCAGCCCAGAGCCTGACGCGGGGCTCGAACTCACGGACCGCGAGATCGTGACCTGGCTGAAGTCGGACGCTTAACCGACTGCGCCACCCAGGCGCCCCTAAATGTCAATGTTTTTAAGTGAATGAAGTAAAATTTTAAAAAATGGGGAAAATAGTTTAAAAATAGGATATATATATACATATATATACATATATATATGTATATATATATATAAATTAGGATATATATACGTATATATATATATATATAACTATATGCATTTCATCTTTTTATTTTATTTTTTTATTTTTAAAATATTTATTTTTGAGAGAGACAGAGCGTGAGCAGGGGTGGGGCAGGGAGAGGGTGGCATAGAATCTAAAGCAGGCTCCAGGCTCTGAGCTGTCAGCACAGAGCCTAGTTTAGGGCTCAAACCCACAAACCACGAGACCGTGACCTGAGCTGAAGTTGGATGCTCAAATCGACTGAGCTACCCAGGCGCCCCTATATCTTTTTATTTCTAAGGTTAGACCTATGATGTCATCTGTTCATAAGAAGAGAAGTTTGTTTCTTAGGCTATAGATTCAAGGAAATGCATTTTTAGGAAACTTCAAATGATGAACATTCCTTAACATTATATATGTTAAACTCTGTTTTGAGACTTAGGGGCTAGATGTGAGCTATGATGAGATTAAAAGCAAATAAAATTATATAAAAGAGCATCTCAATCAGCAGCAATACTCTGACTCTTGTCATTGAACACCCACATAAGTTAAAAAATTCTAGTGCAAATTCATTTAATTTTTTTTCCAAATAACCACACACCTAGATTGAATGTTATCAATATGCCCTAGTTTTTTTTTGTTTTTTTTTTATTCTTGTCTCATCATATGTTGGTGACAGGAGGATCACAGTCAAAGGAGGACATAAAGGATAGAAAGAGTCCTGCTTGTCAGAATCATCTTTGTTATTTATTTATTTATTTATTTATTTATTTATTTATTTAGAGAGCGTGCGCACATGGTGCATGTGAAAAGGAGCAGGGGTTGGTGGAGGAAGGAGCAGAAAGAGAAAATCCCAAGCAGGGCTCAAGCTCAAGAACCCTGAGATCATGATTTGAGCTGAAATCCAGAGTTGAACACTTAACCAACTGCTCCACACATGCACCCCAAAAATCAGTCAACTTTCTAAAATGTGTCTGGTCTTATTATTCGAGTGCTGAAATTCCTTTAATATCTCCCCATTATCTATATATAAAATCCAAATTCTTTGCCTGGTAGACCACATCTTTCATGACCCTTTTCAGCTTATTTACTCTTACTCTTATAGGTGAACTTAAATTACAGGTTTACTTCTGAAATGGTTGTGCTTTCCCTTGCATGTGTCATTCTCTGTGCTGAAGTGTCCTTTCCCATCTGATGTTGCCTAATAAGCTTCTGCTAATACTTGAAGATATAGCTCAAGTGTTACTTTTGTGAGAATTTCCTTAGTTGTACCCTACACACCTGATCTTTTTTTATATATATTTTGCCCCTATTTCTTTCATCCAATAGTTTATACTTCCATTATACCACTTAACAGAACTGTAGTACTCTTGTGTGTTTATGTTTTGATGACCTAATTAGCAAGTGAGCTGCTTGAAAACTAGGATTCTGTTTTCTTTATCTTGTAACCTCAAATCCTAGCACACTGCCTGGCTTAATATATAGTGGAACTCAAGAGGTACATGTTGAATCAATGAATTAGAGTGTGCTTCTGTGAGACATTTCTGTAGTTCACCTAGCCTTGTGTTCTGTCTGAAATCTGACCCTGCGGGTGTTGGAGCATGGTAGTCTCTATCATGTCTTACATGATTTTAAGCTCCTTGAATTTAGGATCTCAAAATTTTCAGGAATGGTAGCATAATACAAATATGGGGTCACATTTTTAGTAATGATGATACCTGTATCCATTTAAAGTTTTAACTTGATAATATTTAATAGTAGTAATAATATTAAATAATTTTAATAATATTATTTAAATATTTTCTCCCTTTGAAATGAAGTAGTGTGAGTAGATACTAGGGTATATCAACTGAGTGGTGAGTAATGTCATGACAGTTACTGATAGTCGACCACAAACCCCTAGGAACTATGATGGTTGACCATTATATAATGTCAAATTTTTATTCTCAGTCATATACTATTTTTTTTGTCTATTATGCAATGTTGATAAAAGACAGAAAAAATAACAAACATATGAAACACAGATGAGTAAGGAGATTGTAACTCTACAAAATTGTCTGAAGAAGGCTTTCAGTTGTTTTTATGTGATCACAGTCCTATGTTGCTTTCATCTTGACCAGAACCAAGATATCTCTACTACTGAAAAACCCATTGTTAAAAAGAAAAAAAAGTATAGTGGTGAATATATCTAATTTGTATTTTTACCTACTGAGATGAACACTGTCTATATCCATTATGTGTCATTTGTGTGTAGGTGCTTGCAAAAAGCCTGAACTCTTTTTAAATTATCATTTAGAATGAAAAGAACCACAAAGATCATATTTTAAAATGTTTTAATGAAAATATGAAAATTCAAAATATTATTTCAGCTATGAATTTTGTCTGTTTTGATTTAAAAATGTTCTATTTCAGTCTACATAGTAATAGGCATTCAGTCTCCCAATACAAATGTGATGTCATTTTAAAAATTTGTTCAAAATCAGGATTTTTATAAAACAATTATGTTAAAGTAAATTAAATATTATCAATGACTTGCTAAGTGGGAAATGTTGAATTTTGTCTTTAATGCTATAAAATTTATCAGAGTATGAAAATCAACTTTATAATGTAATCTTTTCTAACATGGTAATACAAATTTTAAAAAAATCTTAACATTTTTGTTCTATTCCATATACATTTAGAACTATAAAGGGATTTTAAAAAGTAGTAAGTGGTCTTCTTGAAATGATGTGCTTCTGAGAAAGGAATTTATGAGTTATCATTTGGAAAACACCCCTGTAGTTGTATGTAGAATTTTATGGTGCATTTGGATTCTATGCAGAAGCATTCCATGGACTTTCACTCCAAAGGCTACAATGTGTTTATGATCTTCTAACAATAGAAGCTTTTAAATTAGATTATAATAGGTCATAACTGGATTCTCTAAAAATCTCTATTAAAATTTCATATAATGTACAGTGAAGCCATATTGCATAACAGATGCAGTCCAATTTGCTAATGATTCACTCAAGAGACTGCTTTGAGAAGATCACCTCCTCAGTGGGATTTAAATACCTCTGTTTCTGTCTGTCTCTCTCTCCATCCATCCATCCATCCATCCATCCATCCATCCATCCACGTACATACCTATATGTTCTACTAAGCCAGCCAAAATGGCCACTTGCAGTTGCTCACTACATTTTTCCTTAAATTTTTGGTAAGAATTAGAGGCGGGAATTGGTATGGGGTGTGTATGCCAAGCCACTGGAACGCTACTATTTTGTGACTTTGAGTGTTATTGTAATTGTGATTTCTGCATATTCAAATAATTCAGAGAAATTTTGGAAAATGCTTAATCATTTCTCTTCCTATTTCCTATGCATTCTCTAACTCAGGCCCAGTAGCCTCCTGCCACACACTTTTCCAGAAAACACATCCTTGGGTCTTGTGCTTTGTCAGCCTTAATCCCTGCTAAATCCAATAGTCTTTCGTTATCCCTGCTGCCTCCACTATTTATTAGAAAGTACTGCATTTTCACTTATATCTTAAGGAAACCGTAGTTTCTGCATATTAAATGAGGTTTGCTTTCTCTGTTACCAAACCAGGAAATAGCAGAAGTAAAACTTAAGGCATAAAGAGGGTCTCTGGGGCATTTATGTAAGATAACAATATATTAGTCAGTTGGTTGAAGATGATAATAAGGGAAGGAATAAATAACTGGCTACGTTATTTTCAAAAATATTTTGACCTTCTATTTTTCCTCTTTACTTCTTACTAAAAAGCTAGGTATTTTGATCAAATATTTCAGTATAGTTTCAATCTGGCACTCAAGTGGCTGTATTATATTTATATATTTATTTATTTTAGCCCATAACCAAAGAGTGTAGTCCTTACTGAAACTAAACCATACACAACCAGAACTGCATCAGGCTTACTTGATATTTGAGAAGATTTGTAAAATTTAGGTGTCTTCTTAGCAGACACAGAATAAAACAAATAAAAATATGACAACCTCAATCTAAATTATGTTTAATTCAAATCATTACTTGGATGGTTCTGATTTTTCCAAGTTAGGTCTTGTGTGCCGAAGTGACAGACCGACCCTTTGACTAGCAGCATGTGTTTTAGTGGGAGGATTTCTATTTTCTTACAGCCTGAATTCAATGTAGTGTGATCACCAAGGCAAGGTAATGCCAGCGCAGCATGCATGTGATTTAAATACACAGACTTGCATTTAAAGAACATTTAATATCCTCTTAGTTGCTTTAGGTAAGAGAGAGTCCCTAAATCCATTCTTGTGTGTTTCTTCAGGGATAGAATAATAGAAAATTAATATGTGATTCCTCTGACTATGGACCTTACTTTTGGAGAGCTAGGTGAGGAGTACAGTATTTTGACCCCTTTCTCTTGCTCATTCCCTCTCTCTCTCTTTCTCTTTCTTTCTTTCTCTCTCTCTCTCTCTCTCTCTTTATTTTATTTATTTATTTATTTTTTGCTCGGTACAACACGAGCCCAAAAGAGAAACCTGTGGAAAATAGCTAAATGTTCATCCGTTAACATTTTACCACTCAGGTACTACTAATAGAAATTCAAAAAATGCTAATAAAGTCTGAAATTTCCCAGTAGGGGAGTAATGGAACACTTTTAAAAAAGGCACTTTCAGTTAATGACTAAGGCATTTTTTGCTAACAGCAATTTTGGCTTCTTCTCCCAGGTGGAGAAAAATGCATTAAACAGGAGATTAAAATGTCCTTTCAACTGCTTGGTAATGCCAGCTGCTGCTGCAGGCTAAGGCATCCATGAAGTGGCATTTAGTTGATGGTGGTTCTGTTCCAAGGGATGGAGCAAGTATGAAAATCCCACTGGATGGGGGTCTCTTTAAATATGCTGTATACGCACAAATAGCAAGTGTAGGAGCTGGGCTAGGATGGTAAACTGTACAATCTGTTCATTGCATTTTGGTTGCTAATTAAGAGGTGACATACAGTATGAATGCACAGAACCTGTTGAAATTCTGTCAGGCTCTGTCTTTGCTTTCACATGTTTGAATGCTATTTAATAAGGCGTCTTAATTGAAAGCAGAGAAATACGTAAAAGTAGAGGACAAATTTGTTAGATTAATATTCTTCGAAAACGTGTGTGTGTGTGTGTGTGTGTGTGTGTGTGTGTGTGTGTGTGTGTATTCATGATTCCTAACCCCGTGGTGCTTCTCTCTGAGACAGCTACTCTACTTCATAAGCACAATATGCAAATTTTGTGATTTTCTTCTTGCTGTGGGGGATAGAACTGGAGTGGAAAGTTGGAAACAGAACTTGCAAACACAAATGTGAACTTAACAGTGACTCTGACATAAAGGAAAAATGGTTTCTTTTGCCAAGAAATACCGTTTTTATGAGGAGTGTTTAAGCAATGAAGACGGAAAAAAAGGGAGGGCACTGTTACTTTTAACAATGTATTGTGTGTGTGTATTTTTATAGCTAAATGGATATTTTCTCTCCGCCTTTCTTCAGTGGATGAAGCCAGATTAATACTAAACTTTATTTTCTGCTGGTTGGCTGCATAGAGTAAACATCATGAAAAAAGAAAAAGATGCAGCAAGAGCCAAAGTCACTGGTCTCTGTGAAGCTGGAAATGCTAGAAACAGAAACACACTGAAGTTTAGCATAAGGATAAAAGTACCCAGAACTGCAAATTCTGTCTACATGCTTTAGTTTCCTCGCTTGTATACAGGAGTTAATGAATTAACAGGTATTAAGCACTCTGACTTTGCCTAGCACGTAGCAAGTGTTCTGAAGTATTTGTTCCATCTCTTGTGCTTGTTGTTATTTAGTCCTTGGAAGTGCCAGTAGACATAGGAAATCTGGTCACAGTGGGTTTTCTCTTTAGAATTCTCATTGGCCATGCTTCTGTCTGGAGCTAAAACAATTTGAATGTTTTACTTATGTTAACTAAAGACTCTCTTTCTGCCTCTTCCTGTGACTGGTAAAATTGATGTAAGCAATTGTATATACATTTCCTTTAACAACCATTAAGTGATAGCTTAAAAAAGTATATTTTGAGTTTGAAGGTTTCTTTTCATTTCCATTTGTACTGTTTTCATCTGTCCCATCTCCTAGCTTATTCTCCTTAGACAATTATGTGGGACTTCATTTGTTGGCCAGATCCACTAATACTCCCCTTGAAATTTCAGCAGTATCTAAGCCAAAAAGACATACAAACTATTGTGCCAGGGAAGGGAGCTCACCTGGAGCATTTGTCTTCATTTGCAATACATAAACCATGTGTATTATGAGCGTGCAGTAGCCTGAATTCACAGCCCACTGACACTGTGAGTTAACACTAGAACATTGGAAAAAGCCATCCATTATTACATAAGTAACTGAGGGTTGGATTGAGAAAATAACTTCAGCAAATGTGTTATTTAAACAATTTTTAATTCTCATATCCATCACAGTAGATACTGATTTGTATCTTCTATAGCCCAAGAGGTTCAGAATTTAGAGACTAAAAAAACTGAATATTAATTTGTAACCATAAGGTGAATCTGGAGAAAAGAAGAGAGGGAGATAAAAAGGCTAGTGATCTCCTTCAAGATTTGATCAAATCTCTGGAGCCAGAATCCAGATACCTTTATATTGAGGTACACTATTTAAAAAATACATAGGCATCACATCTTCAAATTAAAAGAAATCCTGTTGTGATGATTCTACACGCCCTTTGTCATTACTGGACATAGAATTCTCAAGAGATACTATGTGTCATTTAAAGTTATGAAGAACTGTCCCTGGGACACAAATCGGGATGAACTGAGATGATCCCCCAAGATAGCTTTGAAATGCCCTGGCTTCCTACAATAGAGAAGAGTAGTTGTACAAAAAATTCCATGCTGACATGCTCCGAGATTCCTTCACATTTTTGTAAGAATGTAAATATTATTAGAGATTTCAGACTCCTAATCACTAAGAAAATAAAACCACACTAATGCCCTCAATTACAAGTCACTTCACAATATTACTTACCGTAAGAATTTAGTTTTGCTTAGTAAATGCCAGTAAAAAACATAGCAATTACATGTTCTTACAGATTACTTGGCGACTCTATTTCTAAAATTTGTATGACTTGCCCTCTGATTTTATAACCGAAATAATCTCTTTACCCTATAATTACTTGCTATGTAAATACCTGTCAATAGATGATTGACTCTGGCCATTTCCATTTAATTAAAAGGTCAATGCCGACACGTAAATACTTTTTTATTTAATGATAATATTTGTGCCTATAACCACACAGCTAGCTTAGTATCCAAGGTAAATTTATCTTTCCTGTGCACACTGAGATACACAATATGAATTTGATGTCACAGGCATGTAACATCAAATTCTCCTCATGGCAATTATAAACAGTAGGGTGTTCATAGATAATAATACATAATAAATGCACATAGAAATGTTGCATAAAAATTATTAATCATGTATTTATTGAATTATTGCATAGATTAGGTAAAAATGAGAGAGATGAATAATCATTCCAGATAGTTTCTATTCAGTTACCAAAATGTACATAACTATTAGTTCTCATAATTCTCCTTTGAGTACAGCAGAGAAAATAGGAAACAGAGATGGATAGGACGTATAAAATGTATTCCTCTGTTCCTAGGAGAGTCTATGGGGATAGAAGGGTGAAATGGAGCAGAAAGACAGAGGAGGTCAGATGGGTTATGTGACAGGAGTAAAGAGCAGGCTAATTGAATTTGCAAATGATATGAAATTGGGAGTTGTCAGGAACAGAGGGGAAGACAGACTGTGAGTGTTAGTAGATGACTTACTTAAGTTTGAGTAAGTTGACATTCTGCAACTTCGAACATTTACACTTTGCATACATTGGCTTGGCTTTGTTCTTTGTCATAGGATTTATTAGTTGCTTTCCTTGAAATTAGCCAACGATTATTTCATGATCCATTCAAAAAATATATACCAAAATGCTCTAGTTCTTTTTCACTCAAGGAAAGACATAGAGAATAAAATAAATATAATAATTATTTTTGTAGCTTTTCTGGCTTAAAGAAACAGTTTCCCTGGAATGTTCTAGTTAAGTGTAAGACACATGGCAATTTGAGTTATTTGGATGCTACCTGGCTCTTAATTTAAAATTTTTGCACAAATCAATTCAGAATCAATTTGCAGGAGAATGCCATGAAACACTTCTGCAGAGCAAAAAAATTTTTAAGTGGGTTATATAAAAGAGATGGAAAATAGTGTTGTTCTTGGTGAGTTGGTAGCTGAAAACTACCTCATCCCTCTTACCATTACTTAAGATGGAGAAGTGTATTTTACACCTCAAAGACTTGGGCCTCCTTTGTCATATATGAAATGTCTCATTCTTGCTTTAATTGAATGTGGCTTCATTTTTGAGTGATGCAAGGTGCCTGACTGTCAGTCCTGGAAAGAGAAGCCCCTTCCGTGAAATGGGTCGTGAATGAAAAGTGGCAGGAGCATGCTCCTTCGCCCTCACCCTCATTAACCTTCTCTTGCTTCACCTCTTTTCCACACAGCTCTCATAGCTCTCAAAAAAAAAAAAAAAAAAAAAGGCTCTGGGAATGAATATAGACCTCATAATACGATACAAAGAAATGTAGGTCATGAAAATTTCAAGCCTGATAGAAATAGTTAATGCTCATTTATGCAATGACCTATGTTGTTTAATTTATTTATAACTTCTAAATGTTATAACATTCTTTTAAAACTTATCTCCTGTCAGTTTTCTTGCAGTGCCCCAGGGAAAATTTTAAACTTGAAAGTTCCAACATTTCGGATTTATCAAAGTGAAAGAATTTCTCAGATTCTTTTTTCACTGGGTTTCATGGATTTTTACATTGGAGAGTTAATATAACTTAAAAAAAATCTTTCTGTAAAAAAAAAAAAAAATCACCTCTAGGCTGAGACCATATTTGGAGAGCTTCTGCTCCAAAGCAGTTTTGAGGCTATTTACATAAGAGGAGGAAACTGGAATTTATAACTGAAATTATTTAAATGACAAAATTCGCTAAACTTGATGCTATGATAATGTCTGATGAATATACACATTTTCTAAAGAAAATCAGATAAAATCTCATCCAGTTAAAGCTCTATCTAGTTTATAGTGAAAAAAGACTTATTTTAAAGTGCTATTTTTAAAGCGTTCTACAGACTGTGAACTCTCAATCATTTTTTAAAGAAAGATGTTTATTCTTAATAATAGTAACTGATAAAATTGGTGAAGAGCGGCAAACCATTTCATAGCCAACTTGCCACTATTGTAGCGTTCAGAGCCAAAATAGAAAATATTGTGGAGAGATCATGTCCCAGTACTTAGAAAAAAAGTCTTTTACATACTGAATCACTTCTATGTCTGTGGGTTTAGTGTCCCTTTAATAAATCTATGCATGCCTTAGAGCTATAAATTCTTTTAAGTTCAACAGCAGGCCCAACTAAGTGTCTTGAAACCCAGAAATTTAGCCAGTGCCTTAAATATGATTAACACTCAACAGTTGAGCAAATCATGCTGTCATACGTTCTTATATACCTATATATATGGGGGTCTAAATTACCACTCACCGATTGCTATTTAATTAAACAAGAAAAGTGCAGGTAAATTGCTCTTGTCACTATAAAGGCTGTGGACACATTCAGTGACTGTCAGCTAAACTAGTCTCAGTGATTGGGTAGCCGCAGGCTATACAGAATATATCATTTCTTTCAAAAACACAGCAAGAGTTTTTTTGGAGGGGGGAGGAAGAGTATAGTATTTGTTGTACATCTTTTTGTGTGTAATTGTGTGATTTGGTTATTTTAAGGCAATGTCTTGGTGCGAAAATTATACTATGCAGCAATTTTAGCCCACCTACTTTCTGTAGCATTTGCTATTATTATTATTTGCACTGTTCATGTTTAAGATCATAAACAAGAAACTTGAGGTACAGACTTTCTAATAATGAAGACTATGTTCTCTTACTGAAACGATAGCCCATGCCATTTTCTCCTTACCTGAACTTTCCTACCTCCTCTGCATTTCTGTTTCACACACTTGGCTTTCACACCTCATGTAAGTGTTCTGTATTCTGCCTTGGACTTGGCCAGATGTAGTTCTTGCTCTGAGTTTTTTGTTTTGGAAGCCCCCACTATGACCCTCCCTTTGCTGTGCCATTCTCAAGGTTGACAAAAATCCACTGGGCTGGCTTGGGGGATGTGCCCAGTTGGAACCCATAACTCACCCAACGAGATGATATTTCAGGTACTCAGAACCCCAGAATTTCCTGCCCAAATATTCCTGAGATCACTTTCAGGGCCTGTGCTGGAGGAACTTCCAGGCTTCTTCTCCTGAGAGCACCAATATGCTTTTGCAGACAGGGATAAGCAGGTGGGGGTTGTGTCAAGTGAGCGTGAAGATGGTATTCTGGGAATGGAAACAGAAGTGGTGGGTGGGTCCCCAGAAGCTTCGTAGGATTTATACCTGGCCCCTAAAAGGGGCAGGCCTGTTGTCATTTACCCAAGAAAGTCGTTCCTGATGTTCCTGAAAGAGGAGATGCCTCCTTTTTTTTTTCATAGACCCTGAGATCAATATGTGGAAATCTGTAACTGTTGTAGTATTACTTACACTTATTTGTGGGATTATGTACTGGCATCTAACTTTCTGTAAGTCTCTGGCCTCACTTAAGCCAGAAAATGGGTTTGATTATGTTTATTATTATATCCTCCTGCCAAATACAGTGGCAGGCTCATAGTAGCTGCCTAATTAATATTTATAATACATGAATGAGAAATGTATCACTTTATAACATTCTTCTGAAAACTGGAAGACCAATGACCTTATGATGCATGAGTACATGAGGCTTAATATGTGCTTGGCAGATACTTAGGTAAAGTGTATCAACTTATCCAGCCAAGTTGATAATCAATTTGAATGAAAATTACCTGATTGGCATATGTGCGCTATCAATTATTTATATGAGCCATAACTATTTTGGCTTGCAAAAATTGTTTTACCGCATGTTCCTGATATGTCAGTACATTTAACGAAAAGTCCAGGGGAATTAATTGGCTTTAGGCACATATGGATCTAGGAGCTCACATGATAACATAAATAGTCTGTCTCTTTCTTTCTCTAGACACTGTTTTGGCTTTGTTCTTTGGCAGGCTTTTTCCCCAACAATGGACTTAAATTTCCAGGCCTGACACTCACAGGCCATTTCTCGGTCACATGTACAACCCTGAACTACTTAGGCCAGGCCACCACGACATGGAAATTGAAAAATAAGGATGCAGTATATTCCCCAAAAGAAAATTAATATGTTATCACTATAACGAAGATACTGATCAGCTAACACCATAGATAGTTACCCACTCTGTCAACACACTCTAAAGATTTTTTATTTAAGGTGATTTGATTTAATGACTTGTAGCCCATTGCTGCTGTCCTATCACTCTATCACACACAGGATGAGAAGCAGTATGCACCCTTGCTTTCTAAGCTTGCTTCCTGAGGGACTCTGCTTAAGCATTCCAGGTTATACTCTCAGAGTGGCCTTCATCACTCCCTCTGGGGAGAATAGGAGGGAGAGAGATTACTGGCCCCATATTACAGCCCATTCACACTCGTGGGATATCTGTTGATTGTTGGCCAAAAAACAGATTTAAGGAAAGGAGCAGAGCCAAGCAGAAAGAATTGGAAAGGAGGAGAATGAGTGTTCCATCAGTCTACAGATTATAATGCTTATGAGACCAACAAACCACCTCTGCAGATGATTCCCAAAGACAAATCCACTTAACGTTATGGGAAAACATAGAATCATATGAACGAGTGCTAGCTCCCTAGGGGACTTCTCTGAAAAGTAAAACTAACTTTTCGTATGTTTGCTTAGAAAAGTGATTAAGAGAACAAGCTTTGGAGTCCATCTCTCTGAGTTAACACTGAGCCTCTGCCACATAATAAGCCCTGTGACCTTGATCAAATTACTAAATTTCTCTGTCCTTCTCATTTCACATCAGTTAAATGGAAACCTACCGAATAGAGTTGTTATGGTAAGTAAATGACTTGTTAGAAGTAAAGATTTAAACTATAGACTGGCACATAGTAATTATTTAAAAGTAGGCATAACTATTAGAATGCATTTGTAAACAGGCTGGTTTATATATATCTGCTACTAAATTATTAAAATGGGACTCAATATTTTTAGGCATGTGTGATAATCCATAAAACCTTTTAAAATGACTAATAAAAACAAAGGAAAGGAAAACAAGCAGTACTGACTATACTTGGTATTATATGATTTTGTAACCTAAATGTGGAATATGTCCTGCAATAGGGAACTAGATTTGGATCTTTAGGACACAGACTAGCTCTGTGTATAAGAGCTCAACCACCACTTATTCAAAGCTTTGAAACTCTTGGACACTGAAGTAGCAAAGTGGTGAAGGATCAAAGGAAGAAAATGTCAGTGCCAATAAAGATTGGTTCATGGATTTTAAAGGCTGGTATGTGCAACAAGTAGTGTGTGGAAGACAGCCACATGAGCTGACATGATGGCAGCTAGGGAAAACCATGAATTTCTAATTGTAAATAAGCAAAATTACCAAGGGTATCCACTCATTCTAATACTGCTTAGTGTCACCATGTGTGCATTATTTCATTCATTTAACACATAGTTACTGAATACTTAATATACCAGTGCTGGGAATAAGTGTGTGTGTGTGTGTGTGTGTGTGTGTGTGTGTGTGTGTGTGTATGTGTAAATATATGTATTCAACTTCTAATCATGAAGGATCAAAAGAAGTCGTTTCAGCAGTTGTTACAAGGCAGAACAGGGTATTTAAGTGGTCCAGTAGCCTGAGAAAAGGCACAGAACTGTAACACACCTCTGAGTATTTTGGGTGGGTAAGTCCTTTAGTATTACTGGAACCCACTGTGTGAGGCAATAAGATTGGCCCAGTGGAGAAACAAACATTCATTGAATGCCCTAAATGCTATCGAATATTTACTTTACTATATATGTGTTAAAGAAGCTTTTAATTTGAGGAGTGATAAATAGCTTTGCATTTTAGAAAGATGTCTCTTGTGACAATGTGAAACACAGGTATGGTATCATAAGACTAGAACCAGGGTGACTGGTAAGGGCCTGGAGGGGAGTAATGATTTGGCTGGAGAGGTATAGATAACAGAGGATTTGTCTAGATAGATTTAGTAATCGGTTGGAAGTCTGACATTGGTAATATCATTCACCAGTTTGAAATTAGGTGAGGGTGTAGGTTTGGAGGGGGACAGTAATGAGGGTTGTGCCTTGGAATTGCTGGCTTCGTAGTCCAGGAAATGCTTAGGAGAGAGGTATGGGTCAAAGATAAAGAAGTATGTGTCACTGATGGACCGAGAAATGTAGGGTGTAGAAAGAAAAGAGCAAGCCAGGGAGAAACCTTGAGGATTACTAATTGTCAAAAAGTTTAAAGAGGAAGAAAGCTCCTTTTAGAAAGTGGAAAGGAAAAAAAGATCAGAAGAATGTAAGAGCATGGTCACCACAGGGGTAACCACCTGTGTCAGATGCTAAACGGTCAAAGAATTTATTGAAAGCAACCCACTTATGTATGTGCATCCAATGGAATGTCTGCAGTAAAAATAAGAAATGTGGCCACAAAACAGCATCCCTTGATCAATTTTCTGAAATATTCATTAGTCATCCCAGGTTTTTCTCTTAAATCCTCTCCTCTAAAATGTTGCCTGTGAAAAGTTCTTCTAATTTCTTCTGTTCTTAAATTATATGACGCTGATTAAGATAGCCATTGAAGTTTTGGATTAGAAGGTGAGAGTTATTAAAGAATTTATAAATATACTCTATTCCTGAATAATATTAAATATATGAGAAACTTCACATAAATTATGCAAATATTAAAGGGTTTCATATTATAGCTATTTCTGTGCAATCTGAGCTCTAGTCAGAAGAATTATCTTGTATTTATGCCTCTAACTCCAATATCAGTCCGTTACTGTAGCTTTAGTTAAAATTAGCCTGTACCTACCATGTATCTGTTGAAGATCCACTGTGTTTACAGGGAATTTGTGAATTCCTGGGGGATTTACATTGTCTCACTCTAAGCTTCTGATCTATCAGTTCACTATTTCTCTTTTAATTATGGAAAGAGAAGCCCTTCCTAGACAGCTTTCTGAAATCTTAGGTTTAGAAAAGGCATTCCTCTATTAGAAGGTGGTTAAAACAATAGAAAACCAGAATCTCCAGCCTGAATGATAGAAGAAATAAGAAGGGATTAGAAGTGGTTTCTAATTAAGTATGCCCACTGATAAAGTCCCCTAAACACAGATACCACTCCATCCTCACACAAATCCCAGGACGCTGGATTACTATCGTTCTCAATTCTACAGGTGCGGAAACTGAGACTCAGGTTAAGTGAATGTAAAAGCAAGGCGAGGAGCAAAGTCCTTCTTAAACGACACTTCTTATTTTCAGTTTTATAAATTGGCAGCAAACAGTGGTCAGTAGGATGTCAGCATCCATAACACTGGGCTTCTGTTTCCCCACAGCAATTCCCTGAGTATTCTTACATCTTCTTTTTATGTAGCATGTCTGTCCCTTCTTCTCTTCTTGTCAGAATGTCATCCTTTGAATTCCCGTGCCTCTCTTAAGGTTTCCTGACCGTCCTAATTCTAGTAACTTTTCTCTCCCTTAAATGTCCATAGCTCTTCATTTGTGATAATTTAGTTGACCCTTGTTACAAATTGCCTTGAATTTTTGGTTATTCCATTATGTATCAAGACTTTCCACTTATAAACTTCTGAAAAACAAAGATAGCTGCTAAGAATTGTAGCTCTCCTACTCCCACATCCTCCTGTCCCTTGTCCAAATTCTCACAACTGTGTGCCATTTAAAAGATCAGGAATATAATTTTACTCTGGTAATGTACAAATAGATTTTTAGACTTAACCCATTTCTCCTAAACCATAATCAGTGTAATGAACAAATATCATGAAACTAGAAAGCCTTGGCATCTAATATGTGACCTGTGGGAATCACTGCTCACTCTTGTATAGTCAAAGCCTTCTAAAACAAGGTGAAGAGGTCAAAGTTCTTTGTCCTTCCTGTAATATTTATTGAGCACCTAAAATGTTCTTATAGTATACTAGATAAGAGGTTTTAAGGGTAAGTGGCAGCACAACTCCTGTCCTCTTGGAGCTGATAGTCTCATGGCAAACAGAATAGTCAACAGGCAATTATAGTGTGCCATACATCCCCAGTTTGCCTGGAGCTTATTACTTCCTTGTCACCATTATCTCCTAGAAGTTTAGAACTATTATTTTTCCCCTTTTCTATTTCTATTTTGCAGGCTAGTTTCCTGGAATGTACCAGAATGCATTTTATTATGTCTAATAGGCAACTTCTAAACCATGACCTCATTTTGTCACTCCAGTTCATGTTTGCTGTGCATTTTAAAGCTTACTATTGTGGTAGGCCACTTCTAAAACATCCTCCAATTATCCCCACCTCTGGTCGTCTTGCTCTTGTAGAGTCTCCTTCCCTTATGTGTGGACTGGACCTAGTGGCTTGCTTATAACAAATAGAATATGGCAGTAGCCCCTTACACAGTCTCTCTAAGGCTCATCTTGTGTGCTTGTTCTGGTTAAGTGATCTGCTATGTTGAGAGCTGCTTCATAGTAAGACCCGTATGGCACTAAACTGAGGGTAACTTCCAGGCAACTCTCACTGACATGTCCTTCACTTCTCACTTCTCACTTCTCACTGACATGTCCTTCACTTTTGCTTCTAAATGCTTCTAAATGGCCAGCACTTATTGGTGAAGATCTCTGATTTCTTACAAGCAGGTAGATTTTGACCATCACTGTAACTAAGGTTACACGGAAGACCATAAAATCTTCTTTCTTGGTAGGATAGGTCTCAGAGTCTTGGAAAACTATTTCTGTTTAGGACACTTGGCTGGCTACCAATCTCTCTCACCTAGACAACTATAGCACATAAATATAAAATACTTTGATACCTTCTTACTGATCTCAGATGAAGGAAAGACCTCTTCAGCCTACCAGGACTTGCAAGTTCCTGCCAGGACATACTTCACGGGCCTGATGCTTCCTACTTTTCTCACTCTGCCTACTTCAGCTCCCTGTCTGTGCCTTTTTTCTGGCATAACCTATTTCCATGCCCTGTTTCCTCTTCTAGGGATACTCTAGATGATTAAGGTGTGCTCATTTTTCAGATTACTTTTGCTCACTCTGATGTTCTTCACTCAGGTTTTTCATGATCTCATTTATGCTCATGTATCACCATAAAACTCTGCTTCGCTGTGTGTATCCTAATCGTAATATCTAGCCTTTTTGGTGAAAGTGTTATAATTTATATCTCAAGCCTCTTCCCTGCAGGCACCATATAATGTTTTTTTGTTTTTCTCACCACTGTGTCATAATGCCTGGCAGTGGTAGGTGCATAATCAGTATTTGTGAACAAGTGAAGGAACTAGACAGCACTCAAGTGTAATTTTTAATTAAATATGCTATTATTAAGCTCAAACTTCAATAGGAAGCTAATCTTGTGTTTATCTAATATGACTTTAGCACAGAGAAGGATCTTAAGACCAAAGGGAAAGGCTATGTGCTGACGGCACAGAGGCTACTTGGGAGTCTCTCTGTCTCCCTGTCTCTCCGCCCCTCCCCTGCTCATGCTTTCTCTCTCTTTCTCTCTTTTTCTCAAAATAAATAAATATTTAAAACAAATAACAAAGGCAGATAGTAAATTTCAGTAGTTTATATGTATATTATATACTCACTATATATATATATATAATGTTTTTCTGAACCTATGTAGTACATAAAATTCCCACTTATATGTTGTATGAAATTTCATACATGCAAAAGTAAGAATTTATTATTAATATACAGTATTAATAAATTTCTGGGTTCTTTTGACTAAATTTGATGAATTATTAGATTAATCCACTCAAACAGCAAATTAGTCACTTGGTTAATAATTGATTAGTAACTCATCTTTTTAAAACCAGGCATATCATGCTGCATAAAATCTATGAGGCACTGACATCCCTGGGAACACCAAAGGCCCACTCCACACCATCTACCTCACAGTACTTGGTTGTTGTCTTCTTCCTCACTTGGTCTCACTTTTCCTTGACACTATTACTTTTCATTAGAACAGGCTGATGGTTTTCTCTAATCTTTGTCCCACTGATTAGTCTCCACTCAAAACTAATTTTTAAAATAATGTTCAAAGCTTTTGAAATCCTGAGTTCTTCAAATTTAATTTTCCTCATTTTGTTTCTTATTTATACTCTGTAAATAAATATATATATTTCAAATTGAGACAGACCCTGAAACATAACGTGTCTTTATATAGCTGTGATCCACCCACTCAGAAGAAAACAATTCATGAACGTGGAGTTTAAAATATATCATAAAATTCACGCTTCATGCTGTGCCAATTTAACACAAACATGCCATATC
Source organism: Herpailurus yagouaroundi (assembly GCF_014898765.1). Classification (NCBI taxonomy): domain Eukaryota; kingdom Metazoa; phylum Chordata; class Mammalia; order Carnivora; family Felidae; genus Herpailurus; species Herpailurus yagouaroundi. The sequence goes on from NW_024412377.1 coordinate 87,816,447, forward strand.
CCTTGCATTAATAACCACAGATGATGACTGATAGAAGAAGTTCATAAGATTGCAACTTAAAATCAATTTATTGATCAGAAAATAATTTGAGTAATGAAATTTAGATAAACACAAGAACCATAGCTGCACTTTTACACAGATGACCAGAATCTATAACACCATATGTGATTTGTTACATATATGAAGCAGTAGGCAGTTGGGCAATTTTGCTCTGCCTCATCCTTCAAGAGGACCAGGATATTCTTTATAAATATACTTTTTTTCTTCTACAAGTTGATTAAAACAGTAGTTGCGTGATAGTCATGGAATGAGAAAAGAATTTTCTTTAATTCTTACAGCATACAAAATGTCTCTCATTTATCACTGGTGATATGAGGAATGATTCAATCCAAGTTTTTTTTTTTTAAATAGCTTTTCGAAAACGTTAAATTGAGTAAAAAAATATTTCTTTGTAGATTATGAACTGTAATAATGCTATTTACTAACCCTAAAAGAATAGTTTACATACAGAAAAATAGGTTACAGAATTTTGCATATGTGCTATTATATGATATCATCTAGCAACCAAAATATTAAAATGAGCTAAATTGTGGGGCACCTGGGTGGCGCAGTCGGTTAAGCGTCCGACTTCAGCCAGGTCACGATCTCGCGGTCCGTGAGTTCGAGCCCCGCGTCAGGCTCTGGGCTGATGGCTCAGAGCCTGGAGCCTGTTTCCGATTCTGTGTCTCCCTCTCTCTCTGACCCTCCCCCGTTCATGCTCTGTCTCTCTCTGTCCCAAAAATAAATAAACGTTGAAAAAAAAAATTTTAAAAAAAATGAGCTAAATTGTTTATTTTGCGTTCTCCAAATGATTTTAAAACCTATGTCACTAAATACTATTTTGAAAATTCCAAGAATTTTCAAGTTTTTCCCAAAGTTGAACCCAGGGACACAAACATTGTATTTTATCCCTATGTATCTTTTATCAGGAAAGTATAATATTTTAGAAAAATCTTATTAGAATAGTAATGCTGAATAAATAACCTAAAATATCATTTGAAGGTTATCTATATTAAGTAAACGTGATTTGTGCAGCTTTTCTTCAGGACATCATCTTTGTTCCAGTATGTATTTTTCTAATTTGAATTTGAAAAAGCCAAGTGGCGTTGCAGAAAAATATCTGAATGGCAGTGCAGGAGAGAGGTCTCATTGGAAGAATTCTGAAAGATGACACCATAGGTGAACATTGGATGCAACAATGTGTTTATCAGTTCATTTTTAAATAACACATTATTTGAGTAGACCTATTCCTCAGGAATTTATATTCTACAAAAATTAACAACCATCCTTATTAGTATTGTTTGTTTTACCTTGTTATGTTTTTATTTTTGTTTGATTGTTAGACCAGACTTTATTATCTGTGGGAAATAGTTTATGTTTTTGTATTTATTAATAGCCAGATTATCTATTTCTAAGACTTTTTTCTGTATTTCCTATATACACCAATTGTCTAAATTTGACTACTCCCTTCTGTCACTGTGAGTTTGGATTCAGTAGCTGCAGTGGATGTGAGCAAACGTAATGCTCTCTCTGGCCCTCTCATGTCAGCCAGCCCATGATTGATTTATTTTATTTTATTTTATTTTACTTTGTTTTGTTTTGTTTTATTTTATTTTACTTTGTTTTGTTTTGTTTTATTTTTTTTTATTTTTTATTTTTTTATTTTGCCAGCCTGAGGCAGGCTAGCCAAGAGAACTTGTGATCCATGTATTGATGAATGCACAGGCAGAAAGAAAATGGGGGAGCTTGGTTCCCCAAATCACATATTCAGGAAAACAGCTTATGGATTACAATCAATTATTTTGAACTTTCCTGAGCAGGAGATAAACTTTACGTATTTAAGTCACTGGGATTTTAAAACAGCAGTTATTTCAGTTTGCTTGTTACTGTTTAACTAAAGCATAATTATATACAATAAAATTAATGCTGTTTGTGTCTAGTTTATGAATTTTGGCAAAAATATATAGTTAGTACCACATAATCAAGATACAGAACTGTTCTTTCAGCCTTAAAAAAAGCACTCATGCCCCTTTGTAGCCAGTATCTCTGATCATGTCTTCCCTGGAAAACACTAATCTATTTTATTTCTCCTTAGTTTTATCTTGTTTGAAATGTAAAATTAATGGCATCATACAGTATGTAGACTTTTGATTAATTTAACAAGAACATTTGATATCCATCTATGTTACTGCTTGTACCAAGTGGTCATCCCTCTTTGTTGGTGAGCAGTATTCGATCATACGGATATATCACAGTTTAACCTTTCAGAGGTTTGGTGGGTATATGGGTTGTTTCCAATTTGGATCATTTATAAATGAAGCCCCTGTAAACAGTCCCCTACAAGTTTGTACGTGAACATATATTTTCACATCCCATGGTAAATACCCAGGCATGGAATCACTGTGTCATATGGTAAGCATATGTACAGCTTTACAAGAAACTGTCACATTGTTCTGTGAGGTATCTGCGTAATTTTTCATTCGTATCAGTAATACGTGAATTCTGGTTGTTCAGTATCATTGCAAACAGCCTTTGCTTTGACACTCTTTGGGGTTTTTTGTTTGTGTTTTTGTTTTTACCATTCTCATACATGTTTAATGGCATTTTTTATTTGTTTCTGTTGTTGCTACCCTATACTTTAAACCTTAATGCAACACAAATTTGTTACCTCAAAGTTCCTGTGTGTCAGAAAGCTAGGCATGGGTTAACTGGCTACTCTGTGCAAGGTCTTAATAGGCTGCAATCAAGGTTTCAGTAGAACTGCAACTTTATCTGAAGCTCCAGGTCTTCTTCGAGATTCATTGAGGTCATTGGCAGAGTTTAGTTTTTTGCACTGTGGGACTGAGGTCCCTGTTTACTGACTGGCTCCTGGCCTGAGGTCACACTTAGCTTCTTACAGGTCTGTCAGTCATGGGCCATCTCATAACATGGCAGCTTGATTCTTCTTTGCTGCCAACAAAAATCTTTGATTTCCTTTGTTTCTGAGCGCTGAACCCTCATTTAAGAGCTCACCTAATTAGATCAGGCCCATTAATGTAAACTTCTTTATGATTAGCTCAAAATCAACTGATGAGAGATCTTAATTATATCCACAAAACCCCTTCAGCTTTGCCATAAATGTAATGTAATCATGGCCTGACATCCCATCATAGTTAGAAGCCCCAGCCAATGCTCATGGAGAGGTGGACGTACAAGGGCTTGGTCATTGGAGGGTCATCTTAGAATCCTTCCTACCATAGAACTTACTTGTGTTTTAATTTGCACTTCCCTATGATTAATGATATTGAGCATGTGTTTATGTACTTATTGCCAGCTTTATTTATTCACTGAAGTGTCTTTTGAAATATCTTGCCTATTTTTTATTGGTTTGTTTTCTTATAATTGAGTTTTGAGAGTTCTTTATACATTTAGACACAAGTCCTTTATCAGATAAGTGTTTTGCAAATATATTACCCCATCTGTACCTTGTCTTTTCATTCTCTTAACATCTTTTGAAGAGTGAAGGTTTGGGTTTTATTTTGAAGTTTTTAATTTCAGTAAGGTCCATTTTATCATATTTTTTTTATGGCTCATGCTTATTGTGTTACAAAGAAACCCTTGGCTAATAGGTTCACAAGGCTTTTCTCTTATGTTTTCTCTTGATGTTTTCTAATTATAGGTTTTGCATTTGGGCCTCTGATTGGTTTTTATTAATTTTGTTTAGGCTATGAGGTACAATTTGAAGTTAATTATTTTGGTTGTGGATGTCCATACTTACAGCACCACTAGTTGAAAAGACCATCTATTCTGCACAGCCATTGCAGCTTTGCCAAAAACTAATTCACCAAGTATGCGTGGATCTATTTCTGGACCCTCTCTTTACAGTTTATTTGTATTTCTCTTCTTTCCTTAATATAATATTAATTTGATTATTGTAGTTTTAAAGTAACTCCCAAAGTCAGATAATATGAGCTGTCAACTTTAGGTTTCCTTTCATACCTAATGGTTTTTTAATGGTAAGTAGGATGGTGCCTGTAAGGGTTTGTTGAGGTGCCCTTTAATAGACTGCGGACATTCTTTTCTGTTTCTAGTTTGCTGACAGTTTTTATCATGAACAAGTATTGTATTTTGTCAAATGATTCTTCTTCATTGATTGAGATGATCATATATTTTCTCTTTAATGTGTTCGTATGGTACAGTTGCTTTATCATGATGTGCTAACATTTCAAATATTTTTATGTCTGTGTTCATGAGAGATACTAGGCTGTAAGTTTGTTTTGTTATAATGACACTATCTGATTTTGGTTTCAGAGTAATGCCAGCCTCATAAAATATGTTGGGAAGCACTCTCTCCTGTTTTCTTGGAAGATTTTGCACTGAACTGGTATTCTCTCTAAAATGTTTGGTAGAAGCCAACTAGTGAACCTATCCGAGGTTTTCTTTGTTAGAAGCTTTTTAACCCCCAGTTCAATTACTTTATATAAAACTAGTCAAGTTATTGTTTTTTCTTGAACGAGACTTGGTGGTTTATATCTGAAGGAATTTGTCCATTTTACCTGTTGTCAAAATTTATGGGCTTAAAGTGATTCATAGTATTCCTTTGTTATTATTTTAGTATCTGTGTGTTTCTTAGATGTCTTTCCTTTCATATTTGATTTTGGTAATTTCTCTCCTCCCTTTTTTCTTGCTAAGTCTGACTAAAGATTTATCCATTTTATTTGTTTTTTCAAAGATTCAGTTTTTTATTATAATTATTATCTGTTATTTTGTCCTCAATATCATTGTCTTATACCCTTTAGTATTTCCTTCTTTCTGTTTAGTTTTGTTTTTATTTATTCTTATTTTTCTGGTTTATTCACAATTCAGACTTGTCCTTTTTAAAGTAAACATTTAATGCTATACATTCCTTGAAAGTACTGATTTAGGTAAATTCCAAGAATTTTAATATTCTGTGCTTTTAATTATATTCAATAAAGTATTTTCTAAATTCCCTTGTGACTTTTTCTTTAGCCCAAGAGTTATATAGAAATGGATTGCTTAATTTCCAAATATTTGAGTTTTTCCCATCTGCTTTTTTCCCCATATGCTCTGGTTACTAATTCCTAAGTTTTGTCATGAGCAGAGAACATAATTTGTAAGATTTGTAAATAGTATTTATGCCTAGAAATAGCCATACACTTTCTTCTCCTTTGCTACTTGTGGAGAATATGAGTCAGTGTTTAAAAGATTAGGTGAGTTTGCCTTTCATCATTGTTTTGATTACCTTCAGGGTACAACTGACTTCAGGTTTCTCTAGCATGACCTTGTGCTTGGAGGGGCACTGGTTTGCCATTTTTTCTCATTGTTTCTCTGTTAGTATGAAGATTTTCCCAGTGTGCCTACACCTCAGGGAGGGTTTGTCTCCATGCTCTCCCTTCCCCCATAGGTGTACAGCTGTTGCCTATTACTCTGTGCTTCCCAGCCTAGTGGTGAAAGACAGAGGACTTCTCTATTGTCTTTATATAGTTTTGGGCTCTTTGTTCCTAACTTGAGATTTTCTCATGGATTCTGCCCTCCCCTTAGTAGTAGGAGACTCTGATAATCCCTCAGTACCAAAGGGATTTTTTCCTTTCCTTCCCCAGCCACATGGGTCTATACCTGTACCCTGGAATGATAAGCGTTCTTGTCTTTGTCACAACTTTAGGCTCTTGTTCCATGGGCAGAATGGTCTTGACAGGATTTTTGGCTTTTCCTACAGTGACAGCCCTCTCCTCTTCTCATTTGCACTGTGAGGGAGACATTCTCTGGTCTCCCTGTTTCTGCTCTTTCTCATGGAAAGTGGTAGAGGTTGATGGAGAAGAACCTTGAGTGGCTGTGGACTCCACTATGTTTTTGGCTCCCAGGGGTTTTATACTCTCATGTTAGCCTATTTTTTAGCAATGAATTAAAAATTTTAGATGAATTTCCATTCCTTACGCCATCTTCCTTCCCTTCTGAGTCAGTACTTAAGACCCATATCTCCTTGGAAGCCGTCTTCCTTTACATTACAGGCTAGTTGGTTGTCCTGCAATCTCACAATCCGATGAGTGCAAGCAAAGTTATCATTTTGTAAGTTAATAGTCTTTTTTCCTATTGGTAGGGTGGGAGCAACACTCCTTCCTGCTTTCTACCTTTAAAGAAGCCAGACATTAACTAACACATTTTGAACTATTTGTTTTATAAATTGACTCTTAAGTTATCATTTATTTGAGATGAATGAGAAAGCCATGAGAAATAGCTTGTATTTATGTTGGTGGGTGATGAGGGTACCACTATTGTCTGCATTTCACAAATGAAGAAATTGAGCTTAGGGGCTTTTCCAAGTCTCTTGAGGTCATATATCTCATAATGACAGAGCTGGACTTAATACCAGAGCTTATGTCCTTGGTCTGTATAGTTTAGATTCTGAAATATGAAATGCTCACTTTTACCCATGTGGTCTGAGTTGGAATATAATTGGAATAGAAAACATAGATTTTTAGGATGAATTATCAAAGCAGCCACCTCCTCTATGTGAGAGACACTTCTTAACATGTTTATCATCAACATTTAGCAGAGTCCTCAACAGATGTTTTATGAATGAATTAGTTAATAAGTTATTGCATGGGTAAGTGGATAAAAGTGCCTTAAGGAGTTTAAATAGAATATTTACTAATCCTTAAGTATTTCACTGGGTACCAGTGCACACAGGATACCTATCCTCTCATAGTAAAATGTGGTGTTCCATGACAGAATTTGTTTTTATTAAAATTTGTCACAAATGTTCTGTGAACATTGTTTTGAGGAAAAGTGATAAGATGTCAGCTACATAGGAAGGAAACTTTGAAAAATTTACCAAAATGATGAGATTGTGATGCCATAGTCCTCAGCACAGTACAACTAATTGTGTATACCATTACCTTGAATTCCCTACATTCATTTACAATATTAAAAGATTACCTTGTAAGGTTAAACTCAAATGGAAGAACATAATTACATAAAGAAGGGAGTAGCAAAGTAACAGAGTGGGAAAAACAAAAGCGATTGATAATGTATGAGCTTTTAAAAGCTCAAAGCTTTTAAAAGGGTGGTTTCTTTACCTGTTTGGAAATGAATTCAATAAGATCATTTCATTAAAGAACTGGGAATGTCATTTTTTCCACACAAACCAGATATGATCTTTTCAATGTACAGTAGCTCAAGATGGTTCACCATGTGTGGGCAGTTTCTGACATAAAACTAGTCTTAAAGGCTAATTGTGTGTTGACAGTTCATGTGCACATTTGTATGAACATTGATGGAGAATTATGCAAATATTTGAAATCATTGTGATTATAAATGAACCTCACTGAATCTACAGTGTTTTTAAGCAGCCCCTTAGAATAAACAGAAATTATTTAAGAAACCATGATTTCAATTCTTGTTTTCCCCAACCTGGGGAGAGGTCCTACTATAACACAAATTTTTACAGTTTATCTTTCCAGTTTATTTAATGTTTAGTTAAAATGAATTTGTCCTCAAAAGTCATATTTATGTTAGAAAAAAAAAAGATCTTATATAAATTCTAGAAACAAGACTTCTAATTGAGCTACAAGACAATTGTATGGATTGATGGATTGATGGATGGATGGATTGATATGGTTGTATGGATACAACCAAATCAGAGAGTTACTGAAAATGGTGTCAAGAAATTCTACAATTGTCTCTTTCTCCCTCTCTCTCTCTCTCTCGATTTGTTTTAAAACAAGCTCATTTGAAATGGAGATTTGAAGATACAAGTATCAGAAAACAAATTAGACTGCTTTATATCTAGTAATGTAATACAGTAATACTTAGTAAACAATTATATCAGAAAATATAAACTTTTGAGACATTTGCTAAGCCAGACTGGACACAGCACCTAAACAATTTTCACCTAAACCATTTGGTGTGGGCCAATGTAAAATACCCAAGCATGTAACCAGTCAAGATAGACAAGGATTTAAGGAATCACAAAAGATCATCCAGGTTCTATCTTACCTTGGGAAAGTCACTGCTCATATTTTGTTATCTAGTACCCCTCTTTCAGTTGACTGACATATAATAATAGCATAACTTATAAAATACTCTTTTTTTACTGATAAAATATTCTTAAATAAACTGTTCTCATCTTTAAATATTATGTATTTGAAAATAACATTCCAAGTTAGCAATACTTTGTGTAGTTCACATTTTCCATTTGTATTTACTTAAAGAGATTTCTAAATGCTTTTCCCTCATTTTGGTACTTGAAATAATTAGAAGTTGTCCTCCAGAGATTAAATATGCAAGTTGGTTATTTAGAACTTTGGGAATATTATAAAGTTTAAAGCAGTAGGTAATTCTCCAGAAGGTGAAGGAAATTATAGTTAAAGTCAGCATGTGTAGTATGCCTTCTTTAGAAAGTGGGTCAGTCTGCCTCATCAATGACTATGATCTTTTTTTAAGATGTTTCATCATGGGAAGTTTATACTCTAAATCAGGATAGATGTTACTAAAGTACTTACTAAGTTACTGTTGAGTACTTACCAAATCCCATGTACTATTGTACACACTCTCATAAGGGAAATTTTTTATCTTACAAACTTATCCTTCATCAAAGATGAGAAAACTGAAGTACAGAGAATTTAAATTCCCCGAGTTCACGTAGCTCTTAAGTGATGGATCCAAGGTAGTGACTTAGTTAAAAACCACATTTGACTCTAAATCTAAACTCTTGTGACCCCAAGTTAGGAAGGCTATGCATCTTTTCTATAAATAAAAGAAAAAGAGATTGGTAGTGATTGTGAATTGTATGCAGTGGTAGAGTTGTTACATATGGAGATATATTTAATTTATATAATGACATATTTCAACTTTATTTCTTTAGTGGTATTTGTTTTCAGAACTATAGATAAGATAACTCTAATGATTCCTTATATGTGGTAAGAATATCAACTCTAAACACAGATTTTAGGTCATTGATATGATATTTCTATATCTCTTTTTATTATTTTTAAATTCAGTTTTAATCAGAGTGCACATATAATGTATATCAATTTGTCATCTGTCATTACTTTGTAAGCATTTCCTGTTCTTTTCACTGCTTTCATTCACAAAGAATATATAAAACTCTTATGAATGTAGTATGTTACTTTTCTTACTGTTAGACATTTAGTTACCTAATTTTGCGTAGTAAACCATCCCCCAAAATAGTAGCTTAAAATGCAGTTGTTTTATTTATTCACAATTCCGTGGGTCAGAAATTCACACATGGGACACCAAGGGCATTTTATGTCTGCTGATAATGTCTGGAGTCTCTGGTAGTATTGCTCACATGGTAGGGACTGGCTCAGATGCTGGTCTGGGACTGGGGTCATGTGTCTGGTTCCTTGGTTCTCCTTCATGTAAATACTCCATGTAGCAAACTTGGGCTTCCTCACAACATGGTGGTCTCAGGACCTTCACATTTCTTCCCAGAGAAATAGCACAAGCTGCTACATTTCTTAAAGGCTAAGATTGGAACTGGTACAGTGCCACTTCTGCCACATTCTGTTGGTCAAGGAAAATCACAAAAGCAGACCAGTTTGTGTCTGGGCAAATAGATTTCCTTCTTGATGACAAAATAGCAAGTATATATACAAAGGGAATGAATTCATGTTGTAGTTTTTGGAGTCTACCTGACACATTGTACAATCCATCTGCCAGTTCTCATCCTTTTATGCGCTGGCTGTTTATGTTTTGCTTCCCTAACCTTAATTAAAGACTGAATTCATTAATCATATTTCCCAGAAAGTTTTAATGGATCAAGCATTTGTTTGGTACTTTACTAAAGTTTGTAGAGTGGCCATATCACTAAACATACAGCATCTTATTTAAATGATTTTTATTTTCTCTACAGAGTAAGTCTTTCTCCACAGAAGAATTATCATACCAACTGCTAAGATGATGATTTTCCCCATGTTATTACATATGCAACTTCACTGCATGCTTGCCAGAACTTAGTAGTGGGAGTTTTATTTTAATGTTGTATTATGAAATATTACAACCACATATGAAAGTAGAAAAATGGTATAAGGCACACTTTTGTAGCTATTGCTTGGCTTTAAGAATTATCATCTTATGGCCAAAGTTGTTTCTTCTATACCATGCCCTGTTACTAGCTACCATTTCCCTTCCTCTCCCTCACCCTTTCCCTCTCTCTCTCTCTCTCTCTCTCTCTCTGTCTCATTGTTTTAAAACATAAGTGAAGATATTATAGGATTTAATCTGTAAATTATTCAATATGTTGGTGTTAGACCCAAGTGAATAGTACTAGCTCAAAGTGCACAGTTGTAATATTTTAGGACCAATTTGATGAATAGCAGTAAAAGTAATCCTTCAGTGCCTAGAGCTATGAGCAGAAACATGGTTATTTACTTTTTATACGAGGATAAGTGGACTTATCCTTTCCACAGACTGCTGCCTAGTGGTAAATGATTTGGTTAGGGCCATTAAAAGGATAAAATTACAGGAGCAGGTCCGAGAATTGGATGAATCAGATGAGTTGATGAAATTGGGCATAATAGAATCCTTGCATATTATGTTAATGTGTACATGAGCCTCCGTTGGATACAGGCTCTCAGAAATTAGAGGGACATTCTAATGCAGGTGCAATGGGCCCATAAAGAGTGTTTTCATGATGATAGCAGCAGAAGGCTTTGTATGGGCCCACCAGTTTGTGCTCCTTCTCAACAAGCTTTACCACCCACTAATGCCACTGGTGTAGACTAGACTTGCCATTACCAGAAATGAATTCTGACTACACACTATGGCAGCATTTCTCAAGGTAACTGGTCGGCCACTCTGTGGTAGTTTTGTTAAATCAATCCCATTCAACATGATTAGTGATGAATCCTCACCAGGTTGATCTTTACTGTACATTTGATACTGATCTGCCTTCCATTTCTGAAATGCTGCCATCATGGCTACCACCCCCCGGCTTACCAGAATGTCTCACCTATCAACACAGGACCCACACATGTTCCTTCAGCCCAAATATTTTATGATAACGGAGGTGTTACGATAGGCTCTAGAACAAGATAGCCACTGGTCTTAACATATATTCCTCACTCAGAAGCAGCTGGCTTACTAGAACATGGCACAATGCTTACCTAAAGCATCAGCTCTGGGACTTTGGCTCTGTCTTCTAGGAGCTGGTATAGGTCCTGAACTCATGGCCATTATCAGGTGCTATATTTTTAATAGTAGAATATATGGGTATTGGAAAAAAGGAGTTGAAGTGTGATTAGCCTCTTTCATCATCATCATCCCCTGTGACTCAATTGTGAAATTTTTGATTCTCATCTCCACAGTCTTACATTCTTCCAGATTTGATTTGTTTTGATTGGATTTGGTTGTTTTTCATGTGTGGGGCAGAGGATTTTCTCTTGCAAGTTACAGACTGCAAGTTCCACTGAACTTGAAATCCTTACTGCCACCTGCTTTTTAAAAGGTAAAGACAGGATTTTCTGTATTGGCAGAAAGTCTTGTAGGCTTAATGGTTGCTGCTACACAGTGGAGGCAGACAAGAAGAGTCTCAAACCCAGTGGGTTCCTAAGGGCATCTCTTGACACTTATGTGCCCAGTGCCCTCTCCTCAGCCACTTCTCCAAGTGAATATACAATATTTACAGACCATAATTCAAGTATTAGAAATGCCCACTGCTACCAACAGTTATGTTTTTAGGACTTTTTAGCTAAGAAAAAAAGAATCATGGGTTCATCTTGATACCCTAGTTCACATTCAGGATTACTTCTTTTTTTTTTATTAACTTCTATCTTTATCTGTATCTCCTTTCTTAATAAAAATCCAAGATCTAAATGACACCATTTAATTACTATATTTGCTTTCTCCGATTATATACATATGACAGTCTCAAAATAACACTATTAGCATTATCATAAACACTGTGATGACTGAAAAACACTGTATGATCTCACTTACATGTAGAATATAAGATAGTCAAATTCATACAACCAGAGAGTATAATGGTGGTTGCCAGGTGCTGGGGAAGGGAAAAGTGGAGAGGCGACAGTTAAAGAGTATGTTTCAGTTCTCTAAGGTAACTAAGCTCTAGAGATCTATCAGATACTATAGTTTCTTTAGATAACAATACTGTATAATATAATTAAAGTTTGCTAAGAAGATTTATCTTCTGTTAAGAGTTCTTACCACATACACAAAATACTAATAAAGGGGGCAGGAGGACACACCACTTTGACAGGTGATGGGTATGTCTTTGATGAGAGTGATGGTTTTACAGGGGTATGTACACTTATCCCCAAACTCAACAAGTTGTATACATTAAATATATACAGCTCTTGATATGTCAGTCGTACCTCAATATAGTAGTTTAAAAAAAATATGATCAGTGAAAGATACTTAAGCTTTTTTTTTTCTCCTAAACGATTTGATTTAAGATACATACTACCAAGTTTTGTCAAAATCACTGGTTAAAGCCACTTGAAACAGTTTTTTCCTGTGATGCTGTGCCACCAATACACTATGTCATTTGTTTTGTTTGTTTTATTTTGCTTTTGAATTTTAGGTATTAGTTGTATTTATATCAATGTGGCTTTGGTTTTATAAATTATGTTCAAAGATTTATTTTAATTCAAAGCCCAATATTTAAAACTAGGTATATCTTGGATTTCTGTGTTCCATCTCTATCCTTTTTTTTTATTCTGTCATTGCTCCCCCGCTTAAGGTAACAACTTTTTTAAGTCTACTGTTTCATTTTTTTAAGACCAGAAAATAATATATTTGCTAACATATATGTATGTGTGTGTGTGTAGATATAGAGAAATAGAGGTAATGGGAGGAATGTTGTATTCTTCACCTCTTTTATAGGTAAATTATAGAATAGCTGAATTTTTATTGTACAAATTGAGGGATTCTTTTAAAAAAAACATTTTTCTTTTCACTAAAATGAATGGGCACACACAATTTAATCCTGGGCTAGTCCCTTTCAAATGGCAACTTGTATTCTAAATAATAGGTCAATAAAAGGAATTGTAGAAGCCATATTCTCCTGGTTTAATTTATATCTAAATATTAAAATATTATATTTTATAAGGAGAAAAATTGTGACATCAAGATAAACTCATTATTGGACAAACTAAATTAAAATGATCCGTATATGAGATTAGCAGTTTATTTAGACTGGAAACAGGTAAAGATTACTCCATGGTTTGCTTCAGTACTCATTGTTTCCATAGGTACTGTTGTCAATGGCTCTTTGAAAACTAGATATGAAATTCTGAATCGTGATATATAAAAATGATAAAGTGGATTAGAAAACGTTTTAAGCCACTAATGTATATAAGATATTGTGTAAAGCACTGTGTAGGGGAAACACAGACAATGGGATAATTGTTCTTTCCTTTAAAGAATATAGTCCAGTTGAGATAATACACTCAAATAGCATAATACCACTTAAAATCATGTAAGTGAATGTGCAAAGTAATGCAAAATAAGCTGAGTACAAAAAAACTTTCGTCTTTATTTTTCCCCAAAGATGTTTTTTTTTAATTGATTGTTTTAATATAAAACACTTTTTTAAAGGATTAGTATTATAAATAGTAGTTTTGGGGAAAGTTCTCTTTAATGCATCATGTAAATGAAAAAATTAATAGAAGAAAACATTTCAGCAGCAACATTGAAATTAAACAGCATCAGAAAAATAAAAAAAAAATTTATATTATGATTCACTTTCTTGAGTTTTTGAGGCAAAAAGCAAGATAGCCAGAATGAGTAATAGCGTGTGTACATTCAGATAGAAGGTGGAAGTTGGTGACCAAAGGTGGTAGGGGACTACAGTATAGATTTTGAAAGGTGGGAATTAATTTGTAATCAGTGATTTGAGTGGCACTTAGACCAAAGAGCAAGGCTTGGAACTGTAACATACAGGCATGTCCCACCAACCTCCTTACCTCTGGTTCAAATACATAGAAGAGAAAATTACTTTGGATTTTTGAATTGGATGAAATGGATTGGAAATAGAAATATAAAAAATTCACAGTCTCACTATGAAAGTTATGACATTTAAATCACAGTTATTTTTTTATAACTGAATAAATTTGCCATTTTTTCATTAAGATACAATATGGAAACAAAAAAAATTATAGGGACTCTGTTATAACTCAATTGATAATGACATTTTTTTCAAATTGATAAATCAGATTTATACCCCAAAGACAACCACAGTCAGCATGTAGTAGATTTTTCTTCCTAATGTTATGATTGTCCATGTGTGTATGTTTCACTGGGATTGTATAGTATATAGTTTTTATTCTAGTTGTTGCTTTGTTTTGTTATGACTAACAATCATTTGAACTGTTATAAAATATTTAAAATTTTTGCTTATTTTTTTTATAGAGATGGAGAAAAAGCATGAGCAAGGGAGGGGCAGAGAGAGAATCCTAAGCAGGCTTTGTGCCATCAGTGCAGAGCCTGATGTGGGGCTTGAGCTCATGAACCTGTGAGATCATAACCTGAGCCAAAATCCAGTGTCAACTGACCAAGTTATGCAGGTGCCCCATAAAATTTTATTAAAAATAATTGTTTTTATAGCATCATAGTATTCTTTATGCCCTTTAGATTTGTTTTTATTTTTCACCATTGTAAATTTACTTTGAAAATTTTTAGGTTGATATCTCATAATTTTCTTAAGAAAATTCCTATGAGTAGAATTACTAAAATTTCAAAATTTTGAGCAATTTCTTTCCTCCCTCCTTCCTTCCTTCTTTTCTATTTTTCAATAAGAAAAGAATATTGTGTAACTCACATAACAAAAGTGAGTTATAATCTTGAGTGCTTGACAGCAAGATAAATCCCTGGGACCTCAGCAGCAGAAATAAATGGGGTGTTTCTTAAGGGTTGGCCACTAAGGGACTCAGTGCCAACTGTTTTCTATCCCTATGTGCCTCCATTTAAGATTCATATTCTTAGAAAAGAGAATGTATTTGGCCTAATTTGGGTCCTGTTCCTGCCATGAGCTGAAAGAATTATCGGAACTTTATACAAGAGAGTGAGGGGCATTTCTCCTAAATAAATGACGCTGGTCAGACAAAAAATAAAAACAACTCTCAGTTATATTCCATAACTGATTTTCATACTGTCCAATTCTTGGCTGACCAGAATTCCCTTCTCCTCCAACATACAGTTTATAGTCAGCTATTCCACACCTTAACCTTTTTCTAACTGTAGAGAACCCCAAACATATTCTAGTCCTATATCCACATGTCATGGCACCAACTTCTCTGATTTCACAATCAGTAACATTTGTCCCCTGATTCTTTCTAAATATTCTAGTAGAACCTCTTCCATTAAATGTACAATAAAATCCTACAAAACTCACTTAAGAACTATATTGGACCAAGTACAAAGAGAAGAAAATAGAATGGAATGCTTTTTGCAATTTCCCCCTTTTTACATGTGATGATCAAGGCCTTTAATACCAAATGGCAAGTAGCCTTCCAGAATTGATCTAGTTCACAATCCCATCAGGAATATGCAACTGTGCCACTTTCACTGTACCTTTGCCAAAAAGGAGTACTAAAAAATCTTTGGCAGACAAAAATACTTCTGCTTTAATCTAAAATATTTTAATGCCAACATGTCTGGACATTTTTCATATGTTTAGGGAATATTTATAAAGCTCCTTTTGTGAATCAATGAATGTAATATTTGCCCAGTTTTTCTATTGGGGTATTCTAAAAACATCTTCAGCATACACCAAGTACTGGTTTAGAGTACTACTCTGACTCTACTGAGAGAATGATACAAACACATTCGTAGATAATAGCTCCTGAACTATTACATTTTATCTATATTTAATCTCTTATTAACAGCAGTCAGCTATTGTATAAGATTATAATATAATGTTATAATTGTTTAAAAGTAAAAATAGAAAATATATAGATATTTTACTAAAAGTAAAAGGAAATTAAAATTAAAAAGGACTACATAACCTATTGGTAAATTCAAAGGCACATAACTTAAACTCAGACTTCTGGTCTCTGAACTACATACATGAGGCACATTAAGAAGCTGAATCAGAGTATTATGTAGTATTTTTAAGTCCTACTTGTGAGTGACCTAAATACAGAAGTTGCCAAGTGGCCTGAGAGCCGGATTCCAAGGGTTGGTAAAGTTACAACCAGGCAACAGCTTGAGCTGTGGGAGAGTTCCATCAATAGGTTTTAAAAGCCTTGCCTTGGGTGGATAGTTGGGGAGGGGGAGGTGAGAAGACTGTAAATATGCCCCAAGTCTCACTGTATTTTAGAGCATAACCTGAATCAAGGCAATACTCTCTGGAGCCAACGTTCTTCTTGCAGTGCCTTAAGGAGCCACAGGAGGACTTTTAACTTTGGACTGCCTTCTTTGTATTTAGCAAAGGAAGTGCTAATGAGATATGAAAACTAAGATAATGAAACAAAGTTAGTGCTCTTGCAGTTTCCAACAGAGGCTAGTGAAGGTACCAAAGAGGAAGATTTCACACTTGATCAAAAACTAATGGAAGAATCTTTTTGGCTTTTTAACGTAACCAAAAATTAATGAAAAATGATGGACTTAAGTAGGAAAGCAAACCTGAGCAGTTGAATAGCTACTAAAAATATTGAGACTTAAAATATTTAAAAAATATTTTTCCTTTCCTCAAACTCCAGTAGCATGGCATTTACATTAATATTGTGGTATTTTCCATATGTTGCCATTTATTATGACCGCTTCCCTGCAAGATATAGGTTTTGTGAGAATAGGGCTCAGGGTCCACGAGACATTTACATTTATAATCACCATTGCATTTTGAATATGTCCTGGTCAGGGTTGAATAAGTGAGTATCATATTTATTAGTGGCTATAATATTAGTAAAAACCAACAGTAGGGTTATTTTATTATGTTTTACCAACCTACCTGTTTATATGTACTTGTGTAAAGTACTTCATAAAATTTAAAAAGCTGTGGTCACTTTGGAATCACCATTCTTATTTTATACTTGAAGAATAATTTGTTAAATTATTGTAAAAATCTAAGAGGGGTTTGATCATGTATTCTGTTGTGAAAAAGAGAGAATGCATTCAAACGTGTTTTAGTAAATAGGGTCTGATATTTATTTTTGTCTAAACTATGTCACAAAAAATAGAGGGATTTGAATATATAATTTTTTAGTTGATATATTTGATTTTAACAAATATAAAGGATTTAGCTAAAATCTTTGTACTATTTTGGGTGACAAAGGAAGATAGCATTTGGAGTTTGAGATTTGAATTAGGCAAGAAGGTCTTTGTGGCACTAATTATAAAGTAGGTTGCTATATGATTTTAATTTCAAAGCATGTGTTACCTGTTGCTCTTTTAATATCTAGGGTGTGTAGTACTTGAGGGTGGGTGAATAGACCAAACTGGGGAACATACAGTCCTGGCTGTTTTACCAAAGTGTATCAATAGTCAAGTTTTTTTCTTTCTTTCTTTTTTTTAAATTATCACCTTGTCAAAGTTAAACGTGCGATTCACAGGAAATTTAAAAGCTAGTTAATATATTTCAATATATGTAGAGTCTCTTTGAATTTCTGGATGTCGTATTTCTTCAGTAAACATTATAAAATGTAAAATTAATTTAACATTTTTGTATTATGCACTATTATCTTGGGGCTCATAGCCTAATAAGTGGTATTTGCTACTTCTCAGCCATTTTGTTAAACAAATGCTTTGGCTTATTTTCAATTTTCTAACATAGGATTTTTTTTTCAAATCAAGTAGAATATCTGAATTTTTTTGCCTGTGACCTGCATCTTTTTGTTCTACTCATGTTGGTGTTTGAAGTTAAAGGTCTATACCATATTATCTATATCTCAATGGTCTTATGTAAGTGAAATAGGACTTCATAACTTCAAAGAATAGTATAAGAGAAGGGTAAAGAACAGGGTAACAGAAAATCAGAAGGAAACAGATTGTTCTCCCTGAGGGAAAAGTGAAAAAAAATTTGCAAAAGAACTGGTCTCTTTTTTTAATCTCTGGGATGAAAATGGTAACCATAGAAATAACAATAAAACTGAGGCTTCCTGTCAAAGAATTTCTCTGGGTGAATGACAATTCTCAATACTATTTTTAGATCTTTGCTCTTATCGCCCTTCCAATATTTTAGAATTTCTAGAAAGAATACACCTGTGCCATTCATGGACTGGCAATTTGGCCTCAAAAATGAAACAGTTGAATATTTGAGCTTCTCACAGAAACGGAATATAACATACAAAGCACAACAGCCAGCTCTCTACAGAAGATGGGAGAGAGAAGGAAAGGGTTGAAACTCATTCCTCACTCATATTTTTAGCAGTTCATAAAGCATAAAAACTCTGGCTAGTTTAACAGAAAACTCACTGGAAGAATAGAAAAATAGCTTATGAAATTTAAGAAAATTAACTCAGATTTGGAAAAAGTAACTAAACTACAACAGCAGAAGTTTGTAGGTTTTTCTTTCTGGGATCCTATTCTTAATGAGTATTTACCCCTGTGACTCTTGACCTTGGGGGTTTTTTACCTAGCAAACATCCCAGAAGAGAGGGTCTGTTTGGATCAAGTTAAATCAGGTGACTACTGTATCTACTACTAGACTAGTCACAAGTTCAGGAAGGATGCATAAAACCTGTGAGAGGAACCTCCCCAGTCTGCTTGGGAGACAGTTCCCATGGAAGGGGTGAGCATGGTGGCAGGGCCATCAGGTGAAAGGTACTGGCACAGTGTCCATATGACCAGGGTCAGTACTTGAAACTGCCATGCTTACGCCAAAAATTACTAAGCACATGGGTATAGCAAAGCCAGTGACCCCACTGCTAAAGATATGCATTTGTTTAGTCGACCATCAATTAATTGAGTTCACATTAATTGAGACACTATGCTGTATAATTAGGATACTTAGATGAATAAAGATACACACTTAGGTTTTAAGAGTTTATGGTTTATCAAAAGGGACAGACACATGAGTATGTTCAAAATAATTAACCATAAAATCCTCAGCAATAAGCAAGTGGACATACTAAGCAGTGAATTTAAGTTTAAGGGAAACAAAACACGTTTTATGTATTTTATATTCTTTAAATTTATAAGACCAGGACTGTTTCATGATCCATATTTAAAGAAATATACAAGATCCTGTCTCTTGCACCTGTGTCTGTGTTCATATGCTATGGGTTTCCTGCCTTTTTATTTTTCACTCATGTCATTTTTATTTTTGAATGAAAGGCCTTGGTTTTCAGATTAGATTTCATTGTCCTTCCAAAGACCCTTTGATTTCCATACCATGTCCATAAACAATTTACTGGTGCCTAAAATACCCCATGTAGAGTCCATCTACTATCCCTAAGAAATGAATAGAACAAAGATTTAGAGATGACCAAGATAATCTTCACATTTTTTTTGAGTCTTTTTCAGGCTTTACATGGTAAGAAAAAAGTAGAATGCAAAGACAATTTTTTTGTCTCCTTCTTATGTCCAGGACTATGCCTAGCTGGGGCCCATGAAGGGGTTTAATAGAAGTAAAACTGAGTAAATTTTTTCATAAATATGATGTTTTGATTTAAAAAAATAAGTTTTTAGGCCTGTTCTTAGCTTCTTCAATTTTAAGTATGAATATAATAGGTTTGAATTTATGTGCAATCCCTTAATTCTATTGAAAGAGGAGTGTTTCATATATTTGAAACAATGCTGTGATGTGCTTTCATATTTCAACACATGTATATATCCTTATTCATTAAAAATTTCATGACTACAAGATAATGTCTCTATAACAGGAAACATATTTAAAAGTTTGGAGTTAGGTTAAATCATGTCAAAATACTTATTCCTATCTTGATTAAAAAAAAAACTAAACAGGTCTAGACAAGCTATATGTAAACAACAAATAAATATAAACATTTTAGTAAATGGAATTGAAGGCATGACAGTTATAACCTTCATAATAAATTTAAGATGAGGCTCAGATGAGGGCTGGAAGCAGCCAACATCCAGTATGGCATTCTCCATCAGTCAGATAAATCAGTTAGTTAAATAGTTCTCAGATTCTCTTTAATTTGGGGGAAGATCATGAATAAATATAATGGATAATTATGTAGCAAAAACTGTAATGTGAGGATGCAGAGCTTGGGTCCTGAAGTCAGACTGCAGAAGATCGATTAACCTCTCAGTGTCTCAGTTTCCTCCTCTATAAATAAGAATAATAATAACACCTACTTCATGTGATTCTTCTGGACATGAAATTGAGTAATTCCTATGAGGTGATCAGGATACTGCCTGTCATATAAAAAGCAATCATGAATGTAAGCTTGAACTTTTATAGTCTATGAAGCAATCTGAATAAATTTTATAAAGATTGATATTTTCATTGGCTGTAACACAGAAACTGGTTGTTATAATTTTAAACTTTTTAATATATATTGATTTACTCATTTAGCAAATATTAATCTACATAGCTGATGACAAGTACTTGATTAGATACTGGTAACAGAAAAGGTGGTCGCTGCATTCAAGGGGTCTGAGGACTGATGTTGGGAAGCGATTTTCTAACAAAACATTCAGTACAATATTGTAACTGGAATGATAGAATTAGGCATGGTATGAAATTGGAATACATGGGAAACAGTGATACCTTAGATCTCTCTAGCATGTGAATACCAGAAAGAATTCAGAGAGTAGTGGCCATGAACTGAGTCATTAAATCTTGCAGTGTGTTCACCCAGAAAAAAATGGCTGAGAAAGTGGCAGTCTACATGGTCAAACAGCACAGGCAAGAGATACTGTGGTGTTGAGGAATGAAAATAGTTTCTTTTTTTTTTTACTTTATTATTTTTATTTTTTTATTTTTATTTTTTTTGGTGTATTACAGTTTTATTTATTTTTTTGTTTTTGTTTGTTTTTTAATTTAATTTTTTATTTTTTAAAAATTTACATCCAAATTAGTTAGCATAAGGTAAGGGAAACAAAAATAATATAAAAACAGGGAGGGGGACAAAACAGAAGAGACTCATAAATACGGAGAACAAACTGAGGGAAAATAGTTTCTTAAAAATGAAACTTAACATGTCAAAAGATAAGGGATAAAGCTTGATATCTGAATAGGGAGTCAGTTCATCTGTAATCTTAAGTGCCATGCTATGAAATCTGAGCTTGGAGACAGTAGGTACCTGATATAATGATACTTATTTTAGAAAGTTAAATCCAGTAAAGGGGCAAGTGATAGATGAAAATTACAGGACCAGATAGCATTTTTCATCTCTTTACATGTATACAGTTTACTTCTTTATTATATTTATTTTTGTTTTCTCATTCTTCTTACCAATTGTAAACTCAAAAAAGACAGATTTTCATCAGTATCTCTAGCATCAAGAGCAGTTCTGACACATGATAAGTATTTAATAAATATTCACTGAAAAAACTGAAACTTCAATAGTTTAGGTAAAAGAAAATTGAGAGTCTAAATGAAAGTAGTTTAAGTTGAAAAAAAGTTTAGTACAACTCTCTGAATTTATTACTGATTAGATAATGGTGAGTGAACCAGAGATATTTAGCAAATATCCAGTATCTAAATTAAATGGTAAATCAGTTGCTGCAAATGTTGTATAATAGAAGAGTTTGGTGTGAGGAGGTAGGTGGTCAGGGTATATATAGTAATCTAGTTTTTGGCTTGTTGTTCTGAAGGGACATACTTGTGATGCCTACAGATGTCCAGGAAGTATTTAGATATATGGTCCTGAAGTTCAGAGAATGGACACAAAATTGAAATGAATATATTTTAAAATATTTAACATATTATTGTGGTTATATTTAATTAATTTGTAAATATATTTAAATCCAACATCTGAATGTATATTCAGTGTCTCCCACCAGATATTAGTAATTGCTAGATGTCCAATATCATGTTTTTTTGTTGTTGTTTTTTTTCCTATTTCTCTCACCCCTTTCATACTCCAAAACTTGCTCCACTCACTCTATTTGTGCTTTTTTTTTTTTTTATTTGTGCTTTTTAAATACATACTCTGTCTTCTAATAGCATATTGCACCAGAGTACATGTATGTATACTGTTGGGAGACAGAGTGCCATGTTTGAGAGAATGAATATCAGGATCAGGAAGAACTTAGCTCAAATCTACTCAGATAGTATCTTGGAAGAAAACTTATTTAATCTCTCTAAATGTCAGATTTGTCATCCATAATATATGAATGCCTGATTTCATAGGTAATTGTATCACTGTGTTCTACACAGTGCTTGGACACAGCTTACTAGTTAATTAGCTCTAAACATAACTTTAATTATTGCTATACCAGGTATAATAACTGCATTGCATCCATCAGTAAATCAAAGATGTTAAAATTAAAGACTTTTAGACAAGTGACTATCATTCATTAACTTGTTCTGATGCAAATTTGAGGTGTTCTTTAAAATATTTTGTACTTTAAAGCATTCTGGTAGAGTATTCTTTCTATGAGTATTTTTTATTTGGCTCTGGCAGATTCTGAAAGATCAGTTTCATGGGACATAGTTGAATTATCGCTTTCTGAATCTACATGTCTGCTATGATAAACACTATAGTCTGTAAGAGAAGAGCTTGAATTTATATAGGAATTTTATTTTTTTTAATTTTTTAAATTTTTATTTATTTAGAGAGAGCAAGCAAGCAAGCATGAGTTGGGGAGGGGCAGGGAGAGAGAATCCCAAATAGGTGCTCTCCTGTCAGCCTGGAACCCAATGTAAGGCTTGATCTCAGGAACTGTGAGATCCTGACTTGAACCAAAATCAAGAGTCAGATGCTCAACAGACTGAGCCACCCAGGCGCTCATACATAGGAATTTTAAATGCATGAGCATGACTCCTTGATCCTCCTAATCACCCTGTGAAACTTTGGACATCAGAGTTTATCATCTCTATGCCTATAACAGGAGGAATTTAGGCTCAGAGTGGTAGTAGCAGATTCACCCAGCAAACAATGGAAAAGCAGGTGTCTAAGCCAAGGACTATTGAATACGAACCTGCTATCATTTCCTCTGTCCTTACTACCTTTTCATCCATCTCTGACCCAGAAGCACTGCCTAGGTGGTCATTAGGAATGAACTGTAACAGAGAGATTGCATCTGGACAATATTAGCATTGTTTGTAGATGTTGATAAACAATCACTAAAATTGGAGAAAAAAAACCAAAGCAGGACAAGATTAAATCTATGCTTTTATATTGTAAAATGCATCCCAGGATGATTTTCTCACATTCTATTCAGGAATTATTTCACAACATTAAGCTTACCGCATGATTAGCCTGACTTCAGAGATCAAATGGAAGCCGGAAGGTGCCCCCAACCAGGTTATCTGTACCCACATACATGTCATTCCTCCCCTAACATCTCACAGAAAACATTGTCTCTCTTCTAGTGGTGCTAATAACATCCCTTGTGGCCTGGATCCCATTGACTTACACCTACTCAGAGACTCTGTTCTTTTAGTTATTATTTTTTAAATATTTATTTATTTATTTATTTTGAGAGAGAGTCAGCCTCAAACCTGACGTGGGGCTCGAACCCACAAAATGTGAGATCACGACCTGAGCCAAAAGCAAAAGTCAGACACTTAACCAACTGAGCCACCCAGGCGTCCCTGTTCTTTTAATTATAATCTCTTAACGCTATCCAATATTGAAAGAAACAAATGAGTAAACAAATAATCATGGCTAAAACTGGAAAACTTCTCTGTAAATCTTCTGTGCCTTATAAGCTTCTGAATTTCTTTCAAGCTCTAGCCAGGTCTATAAAAAGGAGTCTGTCCTTCACTTCCTAACTTCTCTATTTTCCAGGCCACTGACCACACGATTTTGTTTCAGTGCGGTTGACCAATAACCACCTAATTGCCAAGTCTCATAGACTTTTATTTTCAATACCTTTTTTTTTTCTGTCCTCATCTTACCTGATTTTAATGTCACTTTTGACAGCAGCTGTATTCCCCTTAAAGTTCCCTTTTTTCACTTCTTTTTAAAAATGTTCTCTTTTCTTACATTTTTGATAATTCTTATTTAGATTGCTGCTTTTTCTTGGTCCTATCCTCCGCTCTCTTCTCATGGTTTCATCTTCTCTTATGACCTCACTTCATGTATATGATGAGGACTTCTGAGTCCCATCTGTCAGCTGGCACCACTGTTCTCAGTACCACACACACATTTCTCAATTTCTACTGGGCACTTCCACTTCTCTGTGACCCTGCACCTCAAATGTGACACACTTTAAATTAATTTTATGATTCCCAAGCACCCACCTCCTGTATACTTCTCCTGCATTCTCTGTCTTGTTGCATGTCACCACCATCAATTCCGTCTTCTAAGTCATGTGCTAGGTATTACCCTTAGCTCTACCAACACTTTCATCCCCTCTCTAGATGTACAAGTGTCTCAATTCTTTCTCTCCTGTTTCTTAAATATCTCTCAAATCCACTTAAGTCTCTCCAACTCACAAGCCATTGCTCTATTTTACATCTGCATTATCCCTCAAGTGAATTATTTTCAGTGATTCTTCCAACCCATTCTCCATACTGTAGTTAACAATCTTTCTAAAACTCAACTCTTTCATGCTATGTACCCAAGATAACCTTTGAGTGATTTTGTTCCCTTCAAATTATGGTTCTTAACTTTTTTTTTTTAATTGAGTTCATATAACCTTTAGTTGCCCACATACTCCTCCAGCCATCAGTCTGTTGCTCCTTCATTGGCATTCTTAAAAATCTTAGGGGGTCTCTCATTTGGGCTGTCATACCTCCCTACACTTACATCTAACACTGTTTATCCCATATTGCAATCACTTCTTTATCTCTTTACTGGATTGTCAGCTCCTTTAAAAGCTTTTATTTTGCATGGTGACCCCAGAACCTGCCACGGCATTTGTGAGGTGAATGTGATAACCACTGTACTATGGAAGCAAGACAGGTTGCCATGGCATTTGAATACGTTGTGCACATAGAAAAACTTGTGGAATGTCTTAATGTAATGCATATTTGGTGGGGGTATGATGTAGTATAAGCACTACTCTAGACATTGAGCATTCAGAATACAACTATGAAAAGCATAGCCAAAGCCCCTGCCCTTAGAGAGCTTACATTACCATGGGTGGAATAAATAAGTACTTGAATTCTAAATGGTTAAAAAAAAAAAAAAGGATAGCTGTTTACAAATTTGTAATCAGTTATTGTTTTATAAAGTCATAGAGATCGCTTTTCTTCAAATTGCAGATTTTACCAAAACTTCTGCATAAATTGTAAGAATTATAGTAAACTAGAAGTGTTATCTGTAAATCTCGTATCAAACCTCAGAATGTCTCCACATGTGTATGATTTAATATAAGTGTGACGATCATCTGATAAAAGTCCCAGAAATGTTGCAAACAATTCCCATCACACTGACTTAAAACATTTCAAATCAAACATTGCATATAAGATGTATTTCAGAAATTTCAAACCATAAAGTATGCAAAGAAAATGGGCTATGAATGGATGAGAGTCTAAAAAAGTGTCTAATTTCTAATTCCAGCTGCAACGAAAGGAATGTCAACTATGTTAGACTGTGGCTGTGTCTGCATCCACAAACTGATTTTTAAAATGATTGAATTCATTTAAATGACCAGTTATTTTGACAAACCCAACAACCAAATGTGGCCAAATCTAGTAAATACCTGGTTGTTTGCATTCAGCCTTCCTGCCCCCTCAAGTTGGCACTTATGTGTAGATAGTCTGTGTATCAAGAATTCAGGGTGGGCCACTAATGTCATTTTGTGAAAACATGTTACCAAATAAGAGTGTTTTCTGGCCATTTGCTCTTGGCCACCCACGTGTCTGAGAATGTAGTACACCAGTCTGAGTACCTTAGGGCCTCACATTCTTTCTCATCTTCTAAAGGTGTGGGGGGAAAATAGTTTGTTGGAAAATAGTCTACCTAGTGGTTGTGGAGACATAGTTACCATATGGCTTATTATCAACTCAAGGATCAACCAACAGGGGCTGCTACCTAAGAACCCAGCAACCGTCCCCTCATTAACCTGACTGGTCTGTTAGACAGCAATGTTTGCTCAAAAGCAGAGACTTGCATAACATTTTTTTTTTCAAGTGAAGCAACTTTGCTTTTGAATTGCATTTGTTTCTGTAACAATTCCCCTGCTTTAGTTTCTGTCAAATAAAAGACCAACTAGTATTTCTCTAAATACAAACACCAACAAATATGCTTACTGCAATTACTATAGCTGCCTTTTTACTATTGTTAGGAGATATTGAAAGGCTTAATTGCTTGTATTTCTTGTAATGCTGATTAAAAATAAGTAAAATGCACACATACAATTCAGTGAGGTCTGTTAGAAAAACAATGTACGGCTGAAAATATACTCTGTTCCTGCTGATCCTTAGCCAGGATTATTACAATATTAGTGTTTAAAAGTACCATATTTAGGGGCGCCTGGGTGGCGCAGTCGGTTAAGCGTCCGACTTCAGCCAGGTCACGATCTCGCGGTCTGTGAGTTCGAGCCCCGCGTCGGGCTCTGGGCTGATGGCTCGGAGCCTGGAGCCTGTTTCCGATTCTGTGTCTCCCTCTCTCTCTGACCCTCCCCCGTTCATGCTCTGTCTCTCTCTGTCCCAAAAATAAATAAACATTGAAAAAAAAATTATTAAAAAAAATAAAAGTACCATATTTATATTGAGGACACCAGATACTACCGTGTTAGTTTATTTTTAACAATGCTTATTCTTTACATTAGATTTATGTCTCTTACTGATTTACTATGTCTAAAAGTAAGAATGTATGCTTGGAGCCTACTACACATTTGATCCTATCCTACCATCCTATCCTATCCTATCATTGTAAATTTAAGTTGCCCTAACTAGTAATTTCTTGTAGTTTAGAGATAGAGATAATAGAGATGGCAAAACTGGAAGAGGTGGTGCTAATTCACTCGCTCCTACTTAGCCATCTATGTTGGGAAAAAATGATTGGAGAACCAAACATGGATTACTTGTCAGGACACCTGAGTCAGCAAAATCACCTGCATATGGTCAAAAAAGGGGTCCCGCATAGAGTATATTTTGTGTTTGATTTTACAGAAAACTCGAAAGCCAGAATACAGTAGCTGTAGATGGCATTTATATTTAGTAAGAGTGCAATATACTCGTTTGAAGTTGGGAGATGAGTATTTATTGAAACAGCTGGCAAATCAGCAGGAAAATGCTGATTTTGAAAAAACTATTCTTCTTCTGTGGAATCAGACCTACTGTATTTAGCAACACTATTATAATTGAACACAAAAACTGCATTAAAATACCATTAAGAAGGAGACAGAAATCCAGAAAAATAAGAGAATTCTAAGTTAAAAGCTGTCACAGCATTACTGAGTCAGCTCTTTTAAGCATAAATGCACAAATGCACAAATGATCTTTCAAGTATGACATGAGATGAACCAACTGGACTCTGTTTCCCCATCATTCATGGCCACTTCGTGTCAACTGCACCCAAGATATTTTTCCATGCTGACCTCAACAGCTCATCTATTTATATACACCGGAGCACCAATTCCATCCTTTCATGGAACTAAAACAACTAGAACTTGGATGAGACTTTAATTTCAGCATGACACAAATACAGCCTAACATTTGTTTTTTTTTTTAAATAACCTATGTATCCGTAAAGGACACTCTGTAACTCCTACTGACCCTTGCACCACCACTTAAAAACCCAGAACCATACTTCTGTACAGACATGAGGAAATCAGAGGATCCTCAGGGCATTTTTCTTTCAAATGAGCATACTGGGAATGACTTAACTTATGTGACTTGCTAAAGGTCACAAAACTGGTTTGTGGCTAAAACCAAATCTTGCAACTTTCAATCCACTGTCCTTTGGACCATACTTCTTGCCCTCTTTAGTTTGTCAGTTATGGTTGCTGCTGTGTATAAAATAAAGATAGACTTTGTCCCAACCTTGACTCTTAAAAGCAGCTAGGAGGGCAGAAGTAGGTATAAACAGTAGGGCATTTTGTGAAGCACTTAACTGTTACTATTTTCTCCTTCTGCATTTAATAATGACGACAGTCAAGTCCTCCCCACATAGGCCAGGAAAGTACTGTGGCAGGCCACTTTGCAGTTTCCAGGGCAACAGGCCATTTATATGCTTTCTGCTACCCTGGAAAAATCAAGGAAATGTAGGCCATGCAGAAGGGCAAGGTGTAGATGTCTGAGAGCTCTTCTGCTATAGCTCAGCTCTGATCCCAGGTCCAGCTTAAAGGTAGAAGTCCATCTCACCCTTTCTAAGAAATATACTAAAGGTTTTTCTGATGAAAACCAGAGTCAGAAAGTCTGTGGAGATTAATTTGATCTTCACTTCTACTCACAGAGTATAAGATAAATGTAGTGTTGTCTTCAGTGGAACCAAGCATAAGTGTGGTACAAAGTGTACCTGAGTCTAGCTTTTGATAACTTGCTGTAGAATCTCAACTATTGAGGACAGAGTTAGCTTTCCAGAATTCACCACTGTAAGTTCATGTGGCTTGGGAATGCATCTGAGCCTAGACCTTAATATCTGTCAGAACTCAGGAGATGTACAGGTGGCTATCACCGGGTTCCAAGAGACTATCTTTTTGTGTCCTGGTGTCTTCCTCAAGTGCAATCCTGTCCCTTCTTGTAGCCCCAAGATTAGAGATGGATTTGCCTAGAATATAGCTTCCCAGTCTTCACAAAATTCAGTCATTTCTCACCTTCACAGTGTCTTGAATTTATTGGTTAAGATTCTTGTCATGACCATGGGAAGTTTAGCAGGTGAGAAGCATAAAATTTGAGAACTTATTTCTCTGAGTTGAAAGCTCAGTGGATGTTCTTGTGGTTGAAATGTGAAACCTAACTTAAACCTTGGATTATTCGAGTTCATACCTTCTTGGCAAAGCATGGCCTCCCTTTCTTCATGGGGAATGATTCTAAAAATGTCAAAAGGTAACTTTTTGAATCATTTTAGTTGCAAATGAATAAGAAACATAAGGATGAAATATCTCTGAAATTGCACATAGTTGCTAATACTAAAAGGGAAAAGAGTAAAACAGTTCCTTTTAGACTTAATTGAACCATAAATATCCAAAATATTATTTTGGAAATTTGGGGTGTAGGGGTGCATAAATATTGTATGATGCCTTATTTTTAAATTATGAAATAGAATCAAGAAGAAACTTGAATATTTGTCTTGAATATTTATAGTGACAACCTCGAATTTCACTTATTCTATTTCCAGAGGAGTTTTGCTTTGCTTTTCTATTTTGCTTCATGTTAACACATTTTTATTCTTCTAACCAAATGTATTATCAAGTGAACCATTAATAGATCCTTATGGGAAACATGGCTTTGGTCTTAGAAAATCCTAGGGATGAGTCTGTGGTTTTTAACATGGATTATCTACAATCTTTGCTGGATCAAGTTTGTTACAAGTCTCAACAATCCTAAACAATTGCTATGTTACTTTTAATAGCTCCATATCAATGATATTGAACATTTCCACACTTTGATTTCAGGTAGATTGATTTACATGACAGGTTTGGTAAGATCTTCCCATCTGTCTTCCAGTAATTTTTGCCTACCTTTATTTGGTTGCATTTATTTTGGCGTTTCACTTTTCTCTAACAGTTTCTTTGTAGATTTGTTTAAAGGAACATTTTTAGCATGCTCTTGGCATTGGATGTAATGTTGCTTTTGCTAATTTTGTTGAGGAACAATAGACACTTTTTGAGTGCTTACTCTCCATACAAATATGCAAAAGCCTTATATCTTGAGCTCTTGCATGCAAGAACTTTTCACACAATTTTATTTTATTTTATTTTATTTTATTTTATTTTATTTTATTTTATTTTATTTTATTTTATTTTATTAATGTTTATTTATTTTGAGAGAGAGAGAGATAGCAGGAGTGAGGGGTGGGGGGGCAGAGGGGGAGCAGAAAGAGAGGGAGACGTGGAATCTGAAACAGGCTCCAGGCTCTGTCTGAGCTGTTAGAACAGAACCCGATGCAGGGTTCAAACTCTGAGAAGATCAGAGTTCAGGCGAGATCATGACCTGAACCAAAGTCAGATGCTTAATTGACTGAGACACCCAAGGTGCTCCTACACAATTTTAAATTCAATAATAATTTCTGTCCAAAGTCAAATGTTCTATACCTTTGCTTACATTCTCCCTTTTCCCTAACATGCTCCACAAAATTAACTGCAAATTATGCATTGCAGTTAAACACAACATGGGAGGCCAGGAATCGATGACTATATGAAACAATACTATACTTCACCTGCTTATAAACTCAAACATTGTTACAGGTAAGGACATCCAGGACATAATTATTGATCCATATACCAGCTTGCTCTGTTCCTCTTGTATATGAGAGAATCATGAGACAAATTCTTATAAATGTATCCTAAAATCAGTATCTGAAAGATACACACTTGAAGGTTAAAGAAAGATCTACATATACTGCATATATGTGCATGCAATGATTTACTTTCATGAAATGATTTACTAGACAACTTTGGGGTGGGGCTCTGAGAAAGCCTGATTCCTCTGATTTTTTGGGCTAAAAAAAGTAGGTTAGGCATAAATTGTTGGTGTACCTCACTGATACAGAGTAAGTATTCACTGTCCCATCGCAAGTCTGTATTGCCCAACGACCAGACCAAACCCATGAATGGGCAATGAAAAAATAAACAGATAAACAAATACATTTTGGATAAAAAATTGATACTGAAGAACTAACAGTCACCTGTGCCAGGAGCTAAGCTAAGCATGCTCCTGATTCTACACAGGATGGGTTTCCTCATTGCTGTCTGAGGGAGAACAGGGGCCAGCCCCAGAACATGACTTCCAATGTCACCCGTGTCACTGCAGTTCTTTTCAGAAGAACTTCTACTTCTACTTTAGTAGAAGAGTAGAAGGCCTACATCCTGGCATGATGCCCGTCTGGCATTTGTGAAAGGAGAAATGGAAGAAAGGAGAATTGGATAGGAAACACTTGAGATTCATTGCAGTTATGAGAAATTTTCAGCCAGGCTGATTAAGAGTCCCCTAGCAATGGCTTCTCACTAGAGTCTATCACTATGCATGGCTAACCCCATATGTGTAGTCATCAGCTGGGGTAGCATGGACTCAGCACCAACAACACACTGGATCTAGAGGTGCTATAGTTGAAGGCTGTCAGCTAAGTGTGCCTACAACCAGGTTCTGTCGGGCAGAGCTCAGTGGCATAATGTCCTTGCCCACATACTCTGGAATATTGGTAAGGTCTGAGTCTTTTTCTTGGGGCTTGAAATTCACTAATGTGTCTTAAAATGAATCTTCATTGGAAAACTAGTTGTTTGGGAGTAAGTCAGCTCACACAATTATATTAAACTAGATTCAGTCCCCCTCTCTGTGCAACTACCTTAGAGGTTTGGCTTCCCAAACTTAACCTTGCCCTTAAACTTACTTCTCCCTCATAAAAATTTCTTGTTTTTATCTTCAATCCTTCTCCAAATCTCTTTTAAGAAAATTAAATTAACAGTAGCTACAAAACATGTTCCTTTGTAACACCCTCCCCACAATAATGCTATTCCAGGATATCAGTTGTTCTTATGCTATATCTTTTTGTGGAATAATATCTCTAAGCCCCATCTCCTATTGCTTTTTCTCTTATGCTGCTGTGGTCGTTAAGAGCTATACAACTTTTGTTTGGGGCTAGGACACTATGGCCTCTGGAAGAAATGAAGTTAATTCCAAATAAAAGAATTTTGGGAAGGAATTTTCAATTATCTTTTTGCTCTCTGTATGTTGTTAGTCAAGGTAATTAGTACTAGTTGCCACAACAGACAAAGTCCAAAATCTTTGTATCTTAACACAAAGAAGTATCCAACATTGCTTAGCAGAGAGTTCTTTTCCATTTGGTAACTCAAGGATTGCAGTTTCTTCCATTTTGTCATCTCCCCTTAATCATCATATAACTTCCAAGTTGGTTGTAGAAGGGGAAGAGAGTAGGAGACAAACTTGATCTTGAATGCTTTGTTGGAGGAGTGGCACATCACTTTCACTCATGTTCTCATTTGCCAGAACACACTTCTGTGTCCCCAACCCAAGTGCAAAGGAGGCTGGGAAATGTGAATGAGCACAGTGACTCTGGCTGAGCACTATTTGTTTTCTTATGCCATGCCAAATTTGCTCTGTCCTCACTCCAGGCTGGGGTAACTGATCTTGTGTCCTTTTATTTTTTTTTCTGTCTCATAGCCTCTAAAGTATCTCCATATGCATATATTCTGTCTCTTGCCAAGAAAGGAAGATCCAACACCTAAATACATACAAGCAAATAAGTGGAGTAATTACAAAGAAAAAATTATATTCTGTCTCTTATAAAAGTTGAACATAATGGGTTAATTTTTGTCTCATCTTTAGAACAAAGTTTTTAACAAATTACCACAAATTGAATGGTTTAAAACAACAGAAATATATTCTCTTACAGTTCTGGAGGTAAATAGTCCAAAATGAGCCTTAAAGGGCTAAAGTCAAGGTATTGGCAGGGCTGGTTCTGTCTGGAGTCTCCAAGAAAAATAAAAATCACTTTTTTGCCTGTTCCAACTTGTAAAGACTTCCAGCGTTCTGTGGGTCATGGTATCATCTCACCAATCTTTGCTTCTACCTATACGTTACTTTTCCTGTCTTTGACCTTCCTACCTCCCTCTCATAAGGACCCTCACAATTACACAGGTCCACCCTCATAGTTGAGGATAATCTTCCTAGTTCCAACACCCTTATTGTTTTAAATTTATTTCTGAGAGAGCACATGCATGTGCATGCCAGCAGGGGAGGGACAGAGAGAGAGGAAGAATGAGGATCCTAAGTGGGCTTTGCTGAGAATGGAGGCCTGATGCAGAGCTCAGACTCGCAAACCATGAGATCTTGACCTGACCTGAGGTTGGAAACTTAGCCAGCTGAGCCACCCTGGTGCCCCTCAGCATCCTTAACTTAACCACATCTGCAAAGACCCTTTTACCATGTAACATAACATACTCATAGGTTCTAGGGATTAGGATGTGTACATCTTTGGGGGACCATTATTCAGTGTACTAAGTCATTTTTATTTTCCTTACATACTGTATATTCTTGTCAATAGCACATGCTTATCAATCAGCTAAAGATAGGGATAGAATCCATAGTCATATAATAGATTCATTTTCACGAAACTAAATATGACTGATGTGGTAGCAAAATCTTAAACATTGGCCAACTATGAATTGGTTTTTGAATATCCACTTAAAAGGCAGAATTGATCAGGGAGGAGTTGAGAAAATTTGCATTAGGTCAAGGAACCTTCTGGGAACAAAGAGATTAAGACCCCCCCCCCCTTACCTCTTGGGGCTCAAAGTTCAATCTTCTTTAATGGATTGTGGCAGCTAGACAACAGAGGTCCACAGGTAGGATTAAGTTCCCCAGGGGCACCATATTCTAGGTGGTAAAATGTTAGGAGCAATAAAAATAAATTACATCATAGGAGAGAGATTGAATTTTTAATTTAAATCATAATACCTCCATCCCTGAAGACAGATGGGATAAACTAGGGGTGAAGTTTTCATAAAATTACACAAACTCAGTAAGGTTAAGATTTTAATAGACCTGATTCTTTTCTGAACACTAATCTGATCTTTCCAAACATAGACCTGGTTTTTCCTTGTAAGTGTCATCTACTATGATATTTTCTATGACCTAATTGTTACCATTGTAGTAGTGTTGCTGTAGAACTACTCTGAAATCTTTTAACCAATGTAATGGAATTATAATGGCATTATAATGGGCTCCCCATAATTTCTTTTTACTATTGTAATGCTGTCATAATGGCATTGTAAGGGGTTCTCCGTAAACATACCCTGAAATCATTTTGCCACCATCATGACAGTGAAATGAGTCCCCATAGAGTTTATTTGAAATTGTTTTGCTCTTCTAATGGCATTATTAATGCAGCCTTCATAGACTTACAGGGAAATTGTTTGACCATTATAATGTGGGCTTTGTAGACTTACAATAAAATCGCTTATCAGTATAATGTGGTTTCCATTAACTTGCCCTGAAATCATTTTCCTACCATAATGGCATTATAATAGGGTATCCATGAACTTGGACTACCAAAGTTTGGTTCTCTTGATGGCATCATAGCAGCATTGCTACAAAGAGAGTTAAAGTAATGTTCATGTTCTGTTGTATCATAAGCAAAGACTGTAAGTAATGCACATCTACTTTTCACACTTAAGTATCATGTGGTTTTTCCTTTAAAAGTAATGTTCTGACCGCAGTATACTTTATAAACCAACAACAATCACTTCTGAAATAACTAGATGAGAGAACCCTAGATTCTTAGGGCATAATACCTCATCCCAGTCACTCATTTATAAATTCTAATGTTTTTTTGTTAATTTGATGATTTTTTAATGTGATAAATCCTTCCTGGTATTCAAAAAATAAAAATATTATTTTTATAAATTATCTTTTATACTATAATTTATTTTTATAAGATTGGTACAAAGTACAATAATTACTTCCTAGTTTTTAGTATGAGTATTCTGAAGTGTACAATGTTTATATCAAGCTTTTCATTACCTTGGTCCCTTTTATGTAAAAGAAATAATACAGGGGCGCCTGGGTGGCTCAGTCCATTAAACATCTGATGTCAGCTCAGGTCATGATCTCATGGTTCATGGGTTCAAGTCCTGCGTAGGGCTCTGTGCTGACAGCTCAGACCCTGGGGCCTACTTTGGATTCTGTGTCTCTCTCTTTCTCTGCCCCTCCCCTGCTCACACTCTGTCTCTTAAAAATGAATAAAAACATTTAAAAAATTAAAAAAAAAAAGAAACAATACAAACATAGAGTACTTACTGGCAAAGAATGCATATAGTATCCTATAGTAAAGATAGATAAAAACGTGTAATAGAGTGGATTAAATATTTACTGGAGGCACAGACCCAGTTTTAGGTACATTATTAGTATATGCAGGCATAGGAAAAGGTGTGATGTTGAGGGAGTTTTATGTTTGCATAGGGTGTGATTAGATTACCAGCTATGCAACTTCATAAGCAGCTTTTGGGGACCTATCTACTACAGACAGTTTTCCAGAGTGGAGAATTTTAATCACTCCTTCTCTGAATTAGCAGTAGCATAGTGAATACATGTATGATTTCAAAAGGCACAGTGTGTTATGCTTGGATTATTATGGATTTTACTTCTGTTGTCCTTAAAATTCTGTGCTTTCAGTCTCAGATCCTTCAGATATACACACAAGTTTTCCTATCAAAAAGCAAACTTTGTAATTAGGTATGAAATAAATGGAGACCACAGCTCATGATTTAGCTAGAACATTAATTATTTAAAAAAAAAAAAAAACGAAAACAAGTAACTCTTCTAGAAGCGACAGGTCATGTCTTTATCTTGGTGTAAAGAGAAAATTGCCTTAGACAAATTCCTTCTTTGGCTTTAGAATGTTTCCTCTAAGGTTTACTCTGCAAGTATAAATATAAGGCAAGTATATATTACTGCCCAGGTAAAAGAGTATAGCAAGATATTCTTTTTGAGTGAGCAGTGTTCCTCTGATACCCAGTTAATTAGTAGTGTTGGTACCTGAGAAGGAAGTGGAAAATTTGTATAGGGGTCAGGGAACCTTTTGGGAACAAAGGGATCAAGACCTATACCACTTCTTTTTAAGATTCAATCCTACCATATTGTCTGTGATGAATTGAGATAGATAACAGAAGTCTACAGGTAACAGAGATTCCCCAGGTCACCTCAGTGCATTTATACCACGTAGGATGACTGGAGTGGTGACTGAGTTCACTGCCAAGACCTATATGGTCATGGGTTGGTGCACAAAGGTGGTGATGAGTTTGTCTCAAGCTGGTAGTCTCTCCCAATGCCGTGCTTTCAGATAGTGACTATTTAATAACAATAAAATAATATTACTGTAGCAAGGATATTTTCATGTGCCTCATATAAATCAACTCAAAACAACCTTATGATGCACATTTTGCCCATAGGAAAGCTGGAAGGATAAATTACTTGACCAAGATCACACAGTTGATCCAGGGATTATCTTAGGCAGTTTGACTATGTTTAATTTTGGTACTATAACATTTTGGGATCCCAAACATGGGGCACCCTTGTCCCTAGCACACTCACACAGTCGGATCATACTTTCAGGGTTGAAATCCAAGATGGTAGGAATAATTTCAGAACTGGGACTTAGGCTTATAGTGGTTAAAGAAACATTTGGAAATAAACTTCCTGCCCTTTAGACCCTAAGAAAGGATTGCCAGAATACCAGTGATATCAGAGAAGCAGATAAATTTAACATCCCAGTAAATGGGGATGTGTCCACATGTGTTCTACAATGACAAATATGACTAAGAATAAAGTTATTGCAGCAGAAACAAGGAACTTTCTTCCATTGAATGGATCAGATTTTCTAGTTCTTTTCCCAAAATGTGAAGCCGAACTGATCCTTTTGAATGAGAAAGTCTCTAGAGTTCCTGAAATATGTAGGGAGTTGGACATGTCCCAAGAGAGATACTTGAGTTTCTGCTAATGGGCATGTAAAGGCTCTAGAGATTAATTTGAATACTAAAAATAGAAATGACCTCATTTATATCACAAGCTCATGAAACGGGTTATTTTGCATATTCTGTAAAGACCTCTGGATTAACATATACCAGTCAGATTTCATAAAATAAAAATGCAACCAATGATTATCTCAGAATTACTTAATGAAAGCCACTGGCTTTTACTGCCAGAGATCAGTTACAGACTTATGAATAAAATAGAAAAAATAAATCACAATGGTCAGAGTATGATAGCACAGTAATATTGGGATAAAGTTAAGAAAATAACCATGTCTAAATTACAATATGGATATCACATAACTAACGTTAAAAATGGCAAAAAAAAAACCCGCTTAGCATTCTTTCATTTCACTTTTGTTGAAAGATTAATATCAACACTAAGCATATAATCATTCGTCAAACGTTAACAAGAGGTCTTGCAGGTCAGTGAAAAGGACATTCAAACAGGCTATCAGAGAATAGAATAGAACTTACCTCATAGATTTGTTGTCAGTATTTGTTGAGATAATTCACCTACAGCATTTAACATAGCATTTGACACATGGTGGGCATACAACAGATGTTAGCTCTTAGTTTTTACTGCTACGTTATTGTCATCATCTGCCAATGAAGCATATGGTTTCAGACAAGTCACTTAATTTTTCTAGGTCTTACGTGGCCTATCTTTAAGAGGAAAGAATGAAATTAGATAACTTGGATGTCCTTCTTAATATTCAACTTGTTTAAATATATAAATATACGCTGCTGGAATTTTGATTGGGTATTTTCTGGAAACTTTGTTAAGATGGTACAAAGTTGGGGAGAGGAGGCAAGATGGCAGCGTAGGAGGACGCTGGGCTCACCACACGTCCTGCTGATCACTTAGATTCCACCTACACCTGCCTAAATAACCCAGAAATCCGCCAGAGGATTAGCAGAACGGAGTCTCCAGAGCCAAGCGCAGACAAGAGGCCCACGGAAGAGGATAGGAAGGGCGGGGAGGCGGTGCGCGCTCCACAGACTGGCGGGAGGGAGCCGGGGCGGAGGGGCGGCTCGCCGGCCAAGCAGAGCCCCCGAGTCTGGCTTGAAAAAAGCGGAGGGGCCTGACAGACTGTGTTCCCACAGCAAGCGCGCTTAGCGTCTGGGAGGTCATAAGTTAACAGCTCTGCTCAGAAAGCGGGAAGGCTGGAGGACAAAGGGAAGGAGAGCTGCTGAGCCCCCTGACGACAGAGCTCAGTTTGGTGGGGAACAAAGGCCCTAGCCAGCGCCATCTCCCCCGCCCATCCCCCAGCCAAAATCCCAAAGAGAACCAGTTCCTGCCAGGGAACTTGCTCGCTCCACGCAAACACCCAACTCTGCGATTCTGAGGAGCCAAACCTCCGGCAGCTGATGTGACTCCCTCCTGCTGCCACAGGGCCCCTCCTGAAGTGGATCACCTAAGGAGAAGCAAGCTAAGCCTGCCCCTCCTGCCCCTGTGCACCTTGCCTACCCACCCCAGCTAAGACACCAGATCCCCAGCATCACAAGCCTGGCAGTGTGCAAGTAGCCCAGACAGGCCACCCCACCCCACAGTGAATCCCGCCCCTAGGAGAGGGGAAGAGAAGGCACGCACCAGTCTGACTGTGGCCCCAGCGGTGGGCTGGGGGCAGACATCAGGTCTGACTGCGGCTCCGCCCACCAACTCCAGTTATACACCACAGCACAGGGGAAGTGCCCTGCGGGTCCTCACCATGCCAGGGACTATCCAAAATGACCAAGCGGAAGAATTCCCCTCAGAAGAATCTCCAGGAAATAACAACAGCTAATGAGCTGATCAAAAAGGATTTAAATAATATAACAGAAAGTGAATTTAGAATAATAGCCATAAAATTAATCGCTGGGCTTGAAAACAGTATAGCTGAGGGGCAGAGAATCTCTTGCTACAGAGATCAAGGGACTAAGGAACAGTCACGAGGAGCTGAAAAACGCTTT
This sequence comes from Herpailurus yagouaroundi, assembly GCF_014898765.1. Classification (NCBI taxonomy): domain Eukaryota; kingdom Metazoa; phylum Chordata; class Mammalia; order Carnivora; family Felidae; genus Herpailurus; species Herpailurus yagouaroundi. The sequence goes on from NW_024412377.1 coordinate 87,855,099, forward strand.
AAACGAAATGCATAACAAATTGGAAACCAGCACGGCTCGGATTGAAGAGGCAGAGGAGAGAATAGGTGAACTAGAAGATAAAGTTATGGAAAAAGAGGAAGCTGAGAAAAAGAGAGATAAAAAAATCCAGGAGTATGAGGGGAAAATTAGAGAACTAAGTGATACACTGAAAAGAAATAATATACGCATAATTGGTATCCCAGAGGAGGAAGAGAGAGGGAAAGGTGCTGAAGGGGTACTTGAAGAAATAATAGCTGAGAACTTCCCTGAAGTGGGGAAGGAAAAAGGCATTGAAATCCAAGAGGCACAGAGAACTCCCTTCAACGTAACTTGAATCGATCTTCTGCACGACATATCATAGTGAAACTGGCAAAATACAAGGATAAAGAGAAAATTCTGAAAGCAGCAAGGGGTAAACGTGCCCTCACATATAAAGGGAGACCTATAAGACTCATGACTGATCTCTCTTTTGAAACTTGGCAGGCCAGAAAGAATTGGCACGAGATTTTCAGGGTGCTAGACAGAAAAAATATGCAGCCGAGAATCCTTTATCCAGCAAGTCTGTCATTTAGAATAGAAGGAGAGATAAAGGTCTTCCCAAAGAAACAAAAACTGAAGGAATTTGTCACCACTAAACCAGCCCTACAAGAGATCCTAAGGGGGACCCTGTGAGACAAAGTACCAGAGACATCATGACAAGCATAAAACATACAGACATCACAATGACTCTAAACCCGTATCTTTCTATAATAACACTGAATGTAAATGGATTAAATGCGCCAACCAAAAGACATAGGGTATCAGAATGGATAAAAAAACAAGACCCATCTATTTGCTGTCTACAAGAGACTCATTTTAGACCTGAGGACACCTTTAGATTGAGAGTGAGGGGATGGAGAACTATTTATCATGCTACTGGAAGCCAAAAGAAAGCTGGAGTAGCCATACTTATATCAGACAAACTAGACTTTAAATTAAAGGCTGTCACAAGAGATGAAGAAGGACATTATATAATAGTGACAGGGTCTATCCATCAGGAAGAGCTAACAATTATAAATGTCTATGCGCCGAATACTGGAGCGCCCAAATATATAAAACAATTACTCATAAACACAAGCAACCTTATTGATAAGAATGTGGTCATTGCAGGGGACTTTAACACCCCACTTACAGAAATGGATAGATCATCTAGACACACGGTCAATAAAGAAACAAGGGCCCTGAATGAGACATTGGATCAGATGGACTTGACAGATATATTTAGAACTCTGCATCCCAAAGCAACAGAATATACTTTCTTCTCGAGTGCACATGGAACATTCTCCAAGATAGATCATATACTGGGTCACAAAACAGCCCTTCATAAGTTTACAAGAATTGAAATCATACCATGCATACTTTCAGACCACAATGCTATGAAGCTTGAAATCAACCACAGAAAAAAGTCTGGAAAACCTCCAAAAGCATGGAGGTTAAAGAACACCCTACTAACGAATGAGTGGGTCAACCAGGCAATTCGAGAAGAAATTAAAAAATATATGGAAACAAACGAAAATGAAAATACAACAATCCAAACGCTTTGGGACGCAGCGAAGGCAGTCCTGAGAGGAAAATACATTGCAATCCAGGCCTATGTCAAGAAACAAGAAAAATCCCAAATACAAAATCTAACAGCACACCTAAAGGAAATAGAAGCAGAACAGCAAAGGCAGCCTAAACCCAGCAGAAGAAGAGAAATAATAAAGATCAGAGCAGAAATAAACAATATAGAATCTAAAAAAACTGTAGAGCAGATCAACGAAACCAAGAGTTGGTTTTTTGAAAAAATAAACAAAATTGACAAACCTCTAGCCAGGCTTCTCAAAAAGAAACGGGAGATGACCCAAATAGATAAAATCATGAATGAAAATGGAATGATTACAACCAATCCCTCAGAGATACAAACAATTATCAGGGAATACTATGAAAAATTATATGCCAATAAATTGGACAACCTGGAAGAAATGGACAAATTCCTGAACACCCACACTCTTCCAAAACTCAATCAGGAGGAAATAGAAAGCTTGGACAGACCCATCACCAGCGAAGAAATTGAATCGGTTATCAAAAATCTCCCAACAAATAAGAGTCCAGGACCAGATGGCTTCCCAGGGGAGTTCTACCAGATGTTTAAAGCAGAGATAATACCTATCCTTCTCAAGCTATTCTAAGAAATAGAAAGGGAAGGAAAACTTCCAGACTCATTCTATAAAGCCAGTATTACTTTGATTCCTAAACCAGACAGAGACCCAGTAAAAAAAGAGAACTACAGGCCAATATCCCTGATGAATATGGATGCCAAAATTCTCAATAAGATAGTAGCAAATCGAATTCAACGGCATATAAAAAGAATTATTCACCATGATCAAGTGGGATTCATTCCTGGGATGCAGGGCTGGTTCAACATTCGCAAATCAATCAACGTGATACATCACATTAACAAAAAAAAAAAGAGAAAAACCATATGATCCTGTCAATCGATGCAGAAAAGGCCTTTGACAAAATCCAGCACCCTTTCTTAATAAAAACCCTCGAGAAAGTCGGGATAGAAGGAACATACTTAAAGATCATAAAAGCCATTTATGAAAAGCCCACAGCTAACATCATCCTCAATGGGGAAAAACTGAGAGCTTTTTCCCTGAGATCAGGAACACGACAGGGATGCCCACTCTCACCGCTGTTGTTTAACATAGTGCTGGAAGTTCTAGCATCAGCAATCAGACAACAAAAGGAAATCAAAGGCATCCAAATTGGCAAAGATGAAGTCAAGCTTTCGCTTTTTGCAGATGACATGATATTATACATGGAAAATCCGATAGACTCCACCAAAAGTCTGCTAGAACTGATCCATGAATTCAGCAAAGTTGCAGGATACAAAATCAATGTACAGAAATCAGTTGCATTCTTATACACTAACAATGAAGCAACAGAAAGACAAATCAAGAAACTGATCCCATTCACAATTGCACCAAGAAGCATAAAATACCTAGGAATAAATCTAACCAAAGATGTAAAGGATCTGTATGCTGAAAACTATAGAAAGCTTATGAAGGTAATTGAAGAAGATTTAAAGAAATGGAAAGAAATTCCCTGCTCATGGATTGGAAGAATAAATATTGTCAAAATGTCAATACTACCCAAAGCTATCTACACATTCAATGCAATCCCAATCAAAATTGCACCAGCATGCTTCTCGAAACTAGAACAAGCAATCCTGAAATTCATATGGAACCACAAAAGGCCCCGAATAGCCAAAGTAATTTTGAAGAAGACCAAAGCAGGAGGCATCACAATCCCAGACTTTAGCCTCTACTACAAAGCTGTCATCATCAAGACAGCATGGTATTGGCACAAAAACAGACACATAGACCAATGGAATAGAATAGAAACCCCAGAACTAGACCCACAAACGTATGGCCAACTCATCTTTGACAAAGCAGGAAAGAACATCCAATGGAAAAAAGACAGTCTCTTTAACAAATGGTGCTGGGAGAACTGGACAGCAACATGCAGAAGGTTGAAACTAGACCACTTTCTCACACCATTCACAAAAATAAACTCAAAATGGATAAAGGACCTGAATGTGAGACAGGAAACCATCAAAACCTTAGAGGAGAAAGCAGGAAAAGACCTCTCTGACCTCAGCCGTAGCAATCTCTTACTCGACACATCCCCAAAGGCAAGGGAATTAAAAGCAAAAGTGAATTACTGGGACCTTATGAAGATAAAAAGCTTCTGCACAGCAAAGGAAACAACCAACAAAACTAAAAGGCAACCAATGGAATGGGAAAAGATATTTGCAAATGACATATCGGACAAAGGGCTAGTATCCAAAATCTATAAAGAGCTCACCAAACTCCACACCCGAAAAGCAAATAACCCAGTGAAGAAATGGGCAGAAAACATGAATAGACACTTCTCTAAAGAAGACATCCGGATGGCCAACAGGCACATGAAAAGATGTTCAGCGTCGCTCCTCATCAGGGAAATACAAATCAAAACCACACTCAGGTATCACCTCACGCCAGTCAGAGTGGCCAAAATGAACAAATCAGGAGACTATAGATGCTGGCGAGGATGTGGAGTAACAGGAACCCTCTTGCACTGTTGGTGGGAATGCAAATTGGTGCAGCCGCTCTGGAAAGCAGTGTGGAGGTTCCTCAGAAAATTAAAAATAGACCTACCCTATGACCCAGCAATAGCACTGCTAGGAATTTATCCAAGGGACACAGGAGTACTGATGCATAGGGGCACTTGTACCCCAATGTTCATAGCAGCACTCTCAACAATAGCCAAATTATGGAAAGAGCCTAAATGTCCATCAACTGATGAATGGATAAAGAAATTGTGGTTTATATACACTATGGAATACTACGTGGCAATGAGAAAAAATGAAATATGGCCTTTTGTAGCAACGTGGATGGAACTGGAGAGTGTGATGCTAAGTGAAATAAGCCATACAGAGAAAGACAGATACCATATGGTTTCACTCTTATGTGGATCCTGAGAAACTTAACAGGAACCCATGGGGGAGGGGAAGGGAAAAAAAAAAAAAGAGGTTAAAGTGGGAGAGAGCCAAAGCATAAGAGACTGTTGAGAACGGAGAGCAAACTGAGGGTTGATTGGGGGTGGGAGGGAGGAGAGGGTGGGTGATGGGTATTGAGGAGGGCACCTTTTGGGATGAGCACTGGGTGTTGTATGGAAACCAATTTGACAATAAATTACATATATAAATTAAAAAAAAAGATGGTGCAAAGTTACTTAGTTACATGTAGTAAAGTATGAAATTTTGATGAACGTATAACTTTGAGTTATTTAGGCCAATTGCAAGAAAGGTACTTAAAGTAACCGCTGCACAGAGTCAAAGATGAGAACTGTGTTTAAAGGTTGTTAGAGACCTTAAAAAGAAAAAACCTGGTGGCTAAATAGCAAGAATTACTGCTAAACACTGGGTAATCATGGAACAGGTTGCCTGGTAACTCTCTAAACCCTGGAGTAGCAGCATTATCAGTGGAATCCCCTTCAAATAAAAATATTTTTATGGTTAGTAATACCAGTTATATGATGAGCTGTGGGATGTCAGAAGTCTTTAAGAGGAAGTCTTTTGAGATATTTTGATATGAAGAGGAAATACTTTGTCACTCAGTCAACATGATTTACTGAGTTTATTTGACCATAGAGCTGTCAAAGTGGTATAAAACAGCAAAATTTAATTCATTGGAAGAAGAAACATAGGGCCAACTACTTTTATGGCTCTTAAGAGCAGAACATGAGATAAAATAACATGTAGGAATAGTTAGTTCTTGGCCTTGAAACTGCCAAAACTTTCGGGCTTATTATTTTACAATTTTGGTGTAATCATATTCTGATAGGTAGAGCAAATGTTTGATGAAAGTAGGATGAAAAAAATTGACGTTTGGATTTTTGACAAAATTGAAACCTTAAGCTCTGTTCATAAACTGTATGAAGTGACCCTAAACCTGTGGAGATGTTCTTCTCCATGTAGAGGTCCCTAAGAAAATTAGGAAAAATGGCAAGGGGCATTAGTGAAAAAAAGTCTCCCATCTTAGCCCCTAAAATCCTTAGAGTTGTTCTGTCCTGTGTTTCCTTTTATTCTTTGAGCCATCTCACAGATGGCTTAAACTGTGACTCAAAACAGAAATGTACTGACAATACATCACCTGCCCATGCTGTCTTTCTTCTTAGTTCTTTGAGTCATCTGATCTTTTCCTTAATCACCTCTTCTTATTCATCTCAGTTGGTATTAGTCAAGTAAAAATTCACATTTTCTGAACAAAAGGAGCAATGATGAAAAAAATACAAAATGTTTTGAGGAATTACTTTATGGCCCTTTGATGGGTTATTATAACTCACAGTTTTAGTACTATGGACATCTTTTGCTTCTGTAGTATAAATAAATAACTATCCATTTAATATGTAATTAAGTAGCCCTAATTTTGTATTGTATTGAAAAGATTACTGTACCTTTATGTTCATTGAGAATATATACAATTAATATTTTTAGCTTGTTTTCAAGATAAGTATTTTAGACACAGACTTTTTAATGTTTGTTTATTTTTGAGAGAGTGAGAGCGCATGAAAGGGGGAGGGTCAGAGAAAGAGAGTGAGACACAGAATCCAAAGAAGGCTCCAGGCTCTTAGCTGTCTGCACATAGCCAGACATAGGGTTTGAGATCATGACCTGAGCTGAAGTCGGACACTTACCTGACTGAGCCACCCAAGCACCCCTAGATGCAGACTTTTAATTGAGGTTTAAATGTATACAATGAGGGAAAAATTATGTAAGCCTGAAGTGTACAGCTCAATTGATAGCCACAGTATTGTATATATGTGTATATATATGTAAATATATGTATATGTGTATATATGTGTATATATGTGTGTGTGTATATATACACGTGGGAGTGGTTAAAATGACACATACACATATGCCACGTAGGTAGGGGGTAGATAGGTAGATAGACACATGCATACATACCTACATGTAGTTAAATACTACCCAGATCAAGACATAAAGCATTTCTATTACCCTGAAAGATTCCCTGTGTCTCTTCACAGCCAATACCAGCATTGAGCCACATCTCACCTCTCTGCCAAGAAATAACCATTGTTTTTATTTGTGTCATTGTTGATTATTTTTGCCTATTTTTGAACAACACATAAATGAAATCATATAGTAGTTGTTTCTTGTGTCTGTCTTTATTCATTCAATATTATTTCTGTAATAGCCACCCAAATTGTTGTATGAAGCAGCAATTTAGTTTTGTCATGGCTGTATAGTATTTCACTGGACGAATATAACAAAACATGTTGATTCAGTGCACTATTAATGGACATTTGGCTGTTTTGAGTTTCTTATCCTTATAAATAAAGTGGCTTAAGTATTCATGTGTAGATCTTTGTGCAAAGATGTTTTCATTTATCTTAGGTTTATGCCTTAAAGTGGAATTTCTGGGATTACAGAGTACTATATGTATAGCGTTAGTGGATACTGGCAAATACTCTTAGAAAGTGGTTGTGGCAGTTTACGTTCCCACCAGTGTATAAGAATTCCAGTTACTGAAAGTCCTTCCCAACACTAGCTATTGTATTTTTAATTTTAGCTATTCTGATACATGTGTAGTGTTATATATTCTTAAGTGTGTTTGATGTGAATTTCCATGATTTATGATGGTAAATTCAAAAATTATAATTAAAATTTTGTGTTTATAGAACAGTTTACTAGCTTCTTTGGCAAATGTAATTATTTATAAAATGATACTAAATCTTTACCCCTTGAATTAATTGGGAGTTAAGAACTGGGTTTAAATTTTAGGTCTGCCAAACCATAAGAGACTCTTAAATACAGATAACAAACTGAGGGTTGCTGGAGAGGGGTTTGGGTGGTGGGATGGGTTAAATGGGTGATGAACATAAAGTAGGGCACAGTTTGGGATGAGCACTGGGTGTCATAAGTAAGAGATGAGTCACTGGGTTCTACTCCCAAAGCCAAGACTACCCTGTATATTAACATGTTAACTAACTTGAATAAAAAGAAATTTTTTTAGGCCTGCCAGTAGGCAATAGAGTGATTTGGACATTTAATTTTTCCTATCTGGCACTTCAGTTCATTTGTATTGTTGTCTGTTTGCTTTTATTTCTAACATACATGGCTTAATAAATATTTTATTCTCTGTTGTAATCTGAGTCTTTGCCGGGCAAGTCCCGTAACTCTATATTCAATGGAGAAAAGATATACATAGTCAAAATCAGCATTGTGTTCTAGGTCATTTTTCATCCAGTTTTCAGATTTCTTTGGATTCATTTAGATTTTTAATGCTTTTCCTTAGCAGAATCTGAAAGGGCCTAGTGGTTGAAGTTACTGGTTATCCCTTGAAGGATTTCTTCCTGTATGATTCCCAGAGAAATTCCTTCTTAGTCCTCTTGGCAGAAGGATTTTGCTCTGGGGCCACTAGCTTTCTCTCCTTTGTGCTGACACAGCTCTCCTGTCAGATCTAAAACTTAAAAAGCATTATGCCCTCCCCAAAGTAAATGGCTTCCCATCTGCTTCAGGGAAGTTCCATAAACTCAGGAGTGTTGGATGGAGCACCTCATGTGGTCACAATAACCAAAACAAATTCGTGTTACATGTAATGAGGGCAGTTGTGATCCAAATCAGTGTCTTTACTCTTAGCCATATTTGAACCAGACCTAAACAGTGAAACATTGTTTTTCTTCTTGGTCTAAACTCCACCCAGTGGTAATTGATAGCCTAAGCCATACATTTTGTTTTTATTTTAAGATTTCCTTAATTTTACATAAATAAATTATTCTATTGGAGACTGAACTTTGTAGTGCCAAAATTTTGCCAAATATAATGTTAGCCTCTTTTAAAAACAGGATTAACTCTTCAAAGCCATTAGATTTCTAGTAACTATAGCGAAGTGTTTATTTAAACGGAAATGAACCCAGTGCATCATTGATTTATAAACTTTGCAAACATTAAATTGTGCCAGGGACTATGGTATTCTTAAGAACACAGTAGTAAAACAAAGAAAAGTTCTCATTCTCTGCTCAGATGGGCTTAAAATCTTGTAGTGTCATTGGGCAAAGTTCTTAAATTTCTAGTCTTATGTATCTAAGAATCTGAACTAAGTGGATTATGAACGTATCAAATTTTTAAAATTACTAGACATTCAAAAGGACATTTTACCTACAGTTAGAAGAGTTAGTTCAAGCATTCCTTTACAAATATATGTATTTTTTTACTTCTTCTGATTTAACTGGCATTGTTCTAAGCCTTGAGATGTCAGGAGTGAATGAGATGGATGTGCCTATTGTCTGCTAGAGTTTCTGACCTGTTTGTTATCTTAGATTCTGCTAGAAAATTCTATACTTCATGGTTAAGAGCCTGTCACTACTAAATTATTGAAAATAGAGTTTTAATCTTCATATAAATGCTCTTGCTCTTATGTAGCCTCCTCTTAGGGAACACAGGACATGGTTGTTCTTTCCCTCCTCACACTACAAACATGGAGTATGTGTGTACATGCACACACACATGTATGTGTGTACTTGAGAATGTCTGGTTTGTTAAGAATGTACACAGCTTGGAGGGAAAAGAAATGAGAGAATAATTCAGACATCTTTAAATCTGCTTATCCAGTTTGCTCATTAGTTACAACCTGCTTTCCTTTATCCCATGCAAACCAGTAAAGGTTATGTTTAGACTATTAGATTTAGAATCTCGATCAAAGAAGACTCTGAATTTGGATTCCAGCTCTGCCATTCAATTCCTAAGTGACTTTGGTCAACTTATATCTTACCTCTGGGTTTCAATAATCTCATCTGTAAAATGGGAATAGTAATCCCATTGTCTGCTTAATCCCGTTATTTAAAAAATGGGTTACACAGAAGATTCAGGACAGTTCTTCAAATTATGTAACATGAGCCATTTTCTATATAATAAAAGGAGCTGGTACTAGAGTTACATCTCTCTGTCATGGCCATTAACAACTGGGAGGAGTGAGAAAGAAGGAGTGCTGCTTGTTCACAGCCCCTTGTATACCATAACCTTCTCTGTTCTTTGCCCATCATATTATGTTCAGAACACCATTTGCCAGGGATCAAATCATGATTTGAATAAAGGTATATCTGGATGGCTAGGCACATAGGCATTCAGAATACACCTTCTTTCGTAGAGGGAAGACTTCCACAAAGTTCTCTCAACCCATGCTTCACTCCACCATGAAATATTTTCTTTCCCTATGGGTCAGTTACCCAATTTCACTAATGAGGCATGGATAAACTAAATGATATAACTTAGACACAAATGATAATTAGATGGCACAGCCAGAATTAGAACCCATTAGACAGTTTTACTTCCAGGTCTATTCTCATGTCATTGAACAAGTCTTGTGCTCCCTTTCAGCTCAGATTTCTTATTTACAGTGATGTTTTGTTGCCTGAAATTTCACAGATTAGCGCTTTGACCCCTTAAAAACAGGTTTAAGTGATTGGAGCACTCTTGCCTCTGTGCACTTTTATTTTTATTTAATCAAATCATCAAAAATTTCTATCGTTAGCAGGAAAAGGCAGAGACCAAGAACTTTCACAACAGCTCTGACCACTCAATTATTCATCAGAATTGGTAGTGTTTTATGGAAGCAAAATATACACAGCCAGAATTATACATGATTTAACAAGGAGCTGCTCTATATATGAGCATGAGAATAATATAACTGTTATTACAAAAGCAAAAAAAAATTGAATCTAACTTTATAATTCTGGTCTTCCCACAAGAAATTTTATTTTCCACATGCACTGAGTCTGTATACATCTATGTTAATCAGTACTAAATTCATCTGCATACAACAGAAAATCCAAAAATAGTAGTGATTAAACGCAACAAAATCCATCCCCTCGAATAAATGAAGTCCACAATTAGGCAGTCATGTGTGATCATTGGAACCATGGAGTCACTAGAAAACCTTCCTTTTCCTTTTTCTCCTCCATCATCGTCAGTGTGTGGCTTCCATCCTCAGACTCACCGCATGGGTAAAGTGGCTGCTAGAATTTCTGTCCTCATGTCATTATTCCAGGCAGCAGGAAGGAGCGTGATGGGAAAGGCAGAAGGGTATGGTCAAGCTTCCTCTTTTCCTTGTAAAGGAGTTCTGCAGCCCTACATAACTTCTGCTCATGTCACTTTGGCTAGATCTTATTCTCATGACCACCCTTAGTTGTGTAGAGATAAAATCTCCTATTTTGTTTGGGTTTTGTTTTGTTTCATTCTGCTCCATTTTATTTTGTTGTTCTATTTTATTTTTAAGCTGGCTGTGTTGACTCAGCAACTGTTGGAAGATTTCATATAGTAAGGAAGAAGGCAAATGGTTATTGGATAGACAGTTAACAGTGTCTGTCACAGTGTTTAAACCATGCACAGAGTAAATATCAAATGTGAGAATTACTTAGGGACCAACGATGAATGAGCTTCCAAATAATCCACATAAAAGATTAGTCCATATACATTAAAAGTCCTCCACAATAACTGTAAGAAAGTCTTTGAGTGCTTTTTTACATTATTATTTTCTAATAAAGCGATGCATGATTGTTATAACAAAGAATGTAGAAGTCTGAAGAAAAATTTAAAGGTTTCCCCTGTTCCTCTGTGCCATTCTGTTTCCCTCCCCACTTCTCAGAAAACCCAAATTAGCAGTTATATGTATTTCCCCACATTTCCCTAGAATTATACAAATAAATGATACATACATGTGTTGTTAGTAATCAAAAATGAATCATACTATATAAATTATTCTGCAGCTTAATTTTAACCTAACGTAAGTTTATTTGATATCAAATCTCTTTTTAATAGCTGCTTAAAATTGGTGAATGTAGGTATATCATAACTGTTTCGCAAAGAAAGCAACTTTTACTGATTAAAATGTCCACAAGGGCAGCAAAATCAGCCTATTGAAGTACTGAAGATGGCTAAAAATGCAAAGGCCTGAGTGACTGAGAGAAACTTAGAGGTTTCGGGGTGAGCACATTTAAGTGGGTTAACATGGCTAGCTAGAACACTGAGCATGCTCAGAATGTGACTGCAGCGTTTTCAGGACAGAGGGGGCATTTTTTAGCATAGCTTCTTATGCCACAAAATTCCTAAAGATGCCATTTATGCCATCTGGCTTTGTTGTTCCTCTCAATCAGCATCTTTAGACATCTCTACTATTCATTTTTTTCCCCTTTTCAAAACATCTCTCCAATCAAATCACCATCTAATTTCTAAATTCTGAAAAAAAATTTTAATTAAAAACTTTGCCCTTAAAGCACTTTTTCTAGTTATTAGTCCACCTGTTGATAACATTTCTTTTTGTTTCGAATTTGCATTTATTTTTATTCTTTCTGTCGTGTACATTTTTCTTGTCTTTATTCTGCCCTCTTGTCCTTTTATCTTCTTTTCCTGTGATCAGCTGTCTCATCCTCTTAGGCTTATCAGATAATTACTTATTGAAACACAAACCAACATATATACTTTAATCTTGAATTGGCATAACTATTTAAAATTTTACATGAAAGGAGCTATGTTAGAATCTGAATCTCCAAGTTTGCTCTTCCTCCTTCCAGAATTTGAGCCTTATGCCATGAACTTCTCTCCTTCCCAATGTTGCACTATCCAGCTTATGAGACCTGACTGTACATTATGAATGTGATGGATAAATAAGGAAAGTAAGCTGAAAAAGTGAAGGCAACTTCACTCCACTTTTCCTGGAACACAAACATGTAGCTATCTTGGCACGTAGGGCAGATATGATCCAGAAACTCACACCAGGGTACTCATGTTCTTCTGACTGATCCAAGCTTGAGGGATTTTCTGTCCCCTTGTTTTGCGGGATAGAACTGAGTAAATAGGGTCGCAGTGTAGATGTTCACTGGGAAGGGCTCACATACTCATCCATTCCTTCATCAGTTTCCTCATATACTCATTTTACAGTGAGGTTAATTGGAGATGCCAGGAAATTGGGAAGCTGGTTCTGAAAGCATCTGACATCCTAACTGCATATTTCCCTTGGTCTTTTGTGTCACTTTTACTAAGGAACATGATCTGTATTCACACAATATTCAATGACCATATTAATAAGAACATAGATCTCAGAGTTTCTCCTATGTGGAAATAATTTGCATGTGAGGAATTCAAAGCAATAAAGTGATTTGCCTCAAGTTATGTTATCGTTGTCAAAGCCAGAACTGAGTGTTTGTCTGTTATACAGGCTTCTTTCGCTCTGCCCTTGGCCCAAGGCTGCTTCAGATAATGAACTGTTGGGTATAGTTAACCTTCCATTATTTCCGAGAAAAAGAAGTCACCTAACATTTTATGGAATGCTGATCACATACCTGACACCACCGTACAAGTTGTTTCATGCTTTCATTTACTCCATGGATATTTTCCCAAAACCATTTTTTGTCGGCATCTTTGTCAGCACTGTGGACGAACCAAAAAAGATCTCTGTCCTCATGGGGCTTACCTCTGGATGTGTGTATGAATGTGTGTTTGTGTGTGTTGGCAAAGGATAAAGGTGGGAAGTGAAAGGGAAACAGTAAGTCAACATAGAAAATTACGTATATGATAGTGTTTTATGTTAAATGTGCATCAGAGGTGGGATGAACTGTGCAGAAGATGAGGGAAGAAAGCTACTTTATGTTATCTCCATTTAATCCCAATACTATTCTGTGAGCTAGGCATTCATGTTAGCCCTAATACACACATAAAGAAATTAAGGCTCAGAGTAGTTCCACAGCTTCTCCAGGTTCAGGCATCTTGGGTGGGAAAGAGCCACCATTAAACCCAGCTCTGCCTCACGGATCGAGTTGTGCTCTAGTCACTGTGCCCAGTCACTTCTAAATGAGAATGTTGCAGCAAAAAAAAAAAAAAAAAAAAAAAAATTGCTTGAAATTATATTCAATGTAGACATTGTTAAATGAGAAAATACAGTGGATAAGTGCTGATGATTAAGTATCTAAACAGTTGAGCTGAGTCATTTAATGAGGTTAAGGCTCATGGCATCAGAACTGGAGTTATTTAATCTTGAGAATGGCAGAAAAGAGGCCAAATAAAAATGCATTATTGGATTCATCTGGTTCCTGTTTTCAAGGATCAAAGAATCAGCTAATAGGTACACAATTCTTGAAGCCATGCTGTTCAAAGCAAGGTCAGCAGCTAATAAAGACATCTGTTTAATCATGGATCAGACCACTTGACTTTGCTTGTATCACTGATACCAACCATTATTGGCTGTGAACCAGTGGAGTACTCAGTACAGCATGAAATAAGAGAGGTTTGGGGATCTGTTAATTGCATCTTGTCTCAGCTGTAGGAGGTATACTACTCCAAAATCAGTCCCTTCCAATTATTCCAGGTTGCAGCTGGCATGGTGAACCCTGTGTTGTTTTCGCCCAATGAAAGAGTCTAATTTTATCACAGAATCACAGGACTGGCAAGACCTTGAGAGGTCAGCAGAGGCTTTCAGGCAAGACTGCACTGAGTGAATATATCTAATCCTATTTTAAACCATCTCCAGAGGGGAGATTCCATGATTTCTCTTGAAAGCCAATGCCAGTGTTAAGCAGCCTTTTCTGTAGCCAGTCTAATATCCCTAGTAATTTATTTTAAATTCACCTTTCACTGCATTCATAATGCTAGTTTATACTGCGTTCATTTTCTTAAAAAGTTTTCTCTGTTCATTTTTTTTTAAAGTATTGTTGAAAGCTACAATAACCTATTTTTGGATAAAAGGATTAATAGTTTGTAATTGTTGTCTAATGGGATATTATATTAGTTATTTAGCTTACTATGCCTGAATTGCATACCTATTCCGTAGTAACTTTAAAATTCCAAAGAAATAAAAATGAGGTAGCGGTACTTCCCAGCTAGTTCTCATTTTCCCCCGCTGGCTCCCCTGTTCCAGGCACACTGGCCATTTTATATCTTCAAATGTGCTGACTTTATTTATTTATTACTCAGGGCTTTTAAACTTGCCATTTGATCCCTTGCCTGTAACAGTCTTTACTAAATCTTCCTGTGGAGGGGCCCTCCTGCTAAGAAGCACCATCCCTCATTGACCTATTTAAAGTTTCCTCAGATCACATATCCATCTCTAAAATTATCTTATTTATTCCCTAGTTGGCACGTTTGCTCTTTGTTTCCTTCCGTGGGAGAATGTAAGAACTATGTGACAGGGGACCTCCCCTGCCTTTTTTTTTTTTTTTTTTTTAAAACCATTGCAATCCCAGTGTCTAAACATTTGTGTGCTAGGGAATCAGTTAGTATTTGCTCAACAAATGAATGAAAGGATACTTGAGTAGCCATAGACTAGAATGTTCAGTTCTCTGTTTCCTCAGAGAGCTCACAGAGTGGTATGTTCTGAGAGGATGTACAGCATGCCTAAATGAACTTTACAGTTGGACGTGTGGCTTCAAGTCCCAGATCCAGCATTTACCGACTGTGAAGCCTTGGTCAAGTTCCTTAAATTCTAAGCTTTAGTTTATAATTTGTGACATGGTGACAATAAAACTTACCTCATTTGTCAGTTATTAGGACAAATGGGTTATTTTATAAAAATGGGAAATTTTATATGGTACATATTTAATTTATTTTTTAAAACAATATTTATCAAGTACTGATCTAGGAGCCAAGGATACAGCAGTGACCAAGCAATAAAAATTCTCTACCCTCAAAGTTTACCTTTTGGTGCACATAAATACATGTTTTCTAATTATTTTAAGAATAAGAACAGGCTTCTGAATTTAACCTTCAATGAGATTAAATTTGAACTCTGGTTAATGTCTAGTGCTGGTTCTTTGTTCAATAGTCAACCTGTATTTACTGTGTGCCTCTTATCTAGTGTAAGTATCCAGTGAATAATGGTTTATTAAGAGGGTTCTTAGAGATGTCTACTCCTAAGAGGATGTGGCCAGTCTTGCCTACAAATGGATTGCTTGTGTTTGAAACCTATAATTCATAAAAAGATCTATGAAGAGGTGCAAAAATATCTTTGTTTAATAGCTCTTGTATATATTTCAGAAAGACTATGAACCCCCAAACAAGTGCATGTTTCTTTGGACTCTTGATAAGTAAAGACTTTTTTTTTTTCCTGGAAATATGGGTGTTTATTGCTTTTAACCAGGGAGCCATGTGCGTTGGTGAAAGAGTCAGGACCTTGATTTTTCTGAAAAAGCTATTTTTTTCTACCAGTAATCCATTCTCATTTTAGGATGTTTAAAAGAAGAGATAATCAGCCAAGAGAAATTGTTACTAATATAATAATAGGTTTAGGTAAAAATGTAATTCACATGTTTTTAAATATAGTTCGTATTTCCAAAATTTACCTTTATATTTACCAGTATGTCATGACCATATTCTGTCAGCAGATCTAGATTCCCCATTATTTTTAATGGCAGTGCTAGGTCTGTGTATTAATGTATCATAATATATTTGTTCAACTCTTAGTTGTTGAACGTTTAAGATGCTTCCAGTTGTTTTCCTCTTCTAGACAATATCATGATAAACATACCTACAAAGCACTTTGTATAGTTGTTTAATTTCCTTGGGATATATTTGTAAAAAATTGCTGTACCTACTAAAGAAGGTATATATCAATGGATTTGATTATATGAAACCTAATTTTTAACATATGTAATAATAAAATCGAAAATGTGAAGTTTGGGGAATACTTATAACACATACAAAGTATAAGAGCATGATTCCTCGAACCAGCCTGCCAGAGTTTGACTTCCTTACTTAACTAGCTTGATGAGCTGGGGAAAATACTCTCTCTGTGTACTCAGATTTCCTCATCTCTACAAACAGGATAATAACTGGACTCATCTCTAAAGATAATTGTGAGGACCAAGTATAAAATGCCCCAAACTGTGACACTGAGGAATGGATAAGTAAAAGTTTGTTCAAAAACGTGTCAGTCATGCATAACATCCTAAATGTCTCGAGAGTTTATCAGTAAGATTAACACTAATGGCTAAGTGATAAGCTAAGCAGTGTAACAGAGCATTCACATAAGAAGTAACACAAATAGCTAGTTAATAAATTAAAAGATGGTTGTTATATCTAAAATAAAAACATGGACATTAAATCCATAAAATACATTTTGGCCTATCTATATAATAACTATTAAATAAATACTAAGATCCCCTGAATTCTGATAGCAATGTAAATTTGATTATAATACATATGGAAAATAATTTGGACAAACATATTAAAAGCTTCAAAAAGTGTTCATGCCTTTGACTCTCTAATTCTACTTCTGAGGATATAGTTAAGGATATTTTCCAAAAGTGCACAAAGCCATACCACAAAGATATGTATCAAGATGGCACATCTAATGTGGGTCCAAAAAAGCAAAGTGGTTAACAGGTGAGCTTAGGAGTCAAATCAAACCTGTCTTTAAATCCTGCCTCCTCCATAAAGTAGCAATACTGAAATCTTTGATCTGAAATTGAAGACAATTCACCTAACATTATAGATTTGTTATAAAAGGACATGGTAACTGACATAGCAAAGTCTCAAGAAATGATGGCAAATTGCAACTATAAATAAAGCCCCAAATTTTAGATAACCTAAATAATTGTAGTTTTTCAGATGTTTTCAAGACATATATAGGTAGTGTCATTGAACATTCTAATGGATATAATATTTAGTTAAAAGTGAGATTCAATAGTGAATCTATTAGATAACCTTAACACTGTAAAAGTATACAAGGTAAATGATGTCAAATAGTAGTTATTTCCGTATGATAGAGTGAAAATTTTATTATTTTATTCTTTCTCTACATATATAGTGCAAATTTTTATTATTTCTAAGTTTTCAGTCGTATGTATATGGTACAGAAAATTATTTGTACTAATAATAAAAATTAATTGCTATCTAAAATGTTTTTTTATAGTATACAAATGAGAACATAGTAAGTATAATTGGTTAAGAATCTGGTTTTTCCTCTTATTCTAACACCTTCCCATCAAATATTAATCATCAAATATTTATTATATGTTCCCAGGCACTTAGCACTTGCTAGAGGCAAGCCTGAAAAAGTCCCTATCCTCAAGGTATTGACACACAAGAGATCATCTCACCAATAACATCCCCTTAGGTATAAAAAAATGTACACATGTTCACAGTGACTTTTGAATAAATTCAAAATGATGGTAAATATTTCAGAGTAGACTTTTATGCCCATTGGTATACGTAGATGAAATTCATTAAAAGTTTGACATTTAAAAATGATAACAGACCAGAAGCATTTTTTGCAAGAAAACAAAAAACTCAAAGTTTGAAGTTACTATAAAGTTTTTGTCATCAAGTTCAGAAGTGTATACAATGGGCAAAGTGAGAGGTTTTGTTTTGTTTTTCATTTTTTTGATGTTTATTAAACAGAGACAGAGACAGGGAGACAGATTGTGAGCACGGGAGGGGCAGAGAGAGAGGAAGACACAGAATCTGAAGCAAGCTCCAGACTCTGAGCTGTCAGCACAGAGCCCAGCGCGGGGCTCAAACCCATGAACCATGAGATCGTGACCTAAGCGGAAGTCCGGCACTTAACTGACTGAGCCACCAAGGTGCCCCAGAGTGAGAGGTTTTACTAGTTATCAATATGTAAATAATTAGCTGTTCATATTTTCCACAAAATGAGAAGAATCATCAACTCCACCTATATCTAAAAACTTCCTTTCTGCACTTGGCTTTGCTTGTGAAGTCAGCTGTAGTGTGCTAAGTAAAGCTTAAATCAGTTGATTACTTGAATTCTTACTATTTATTAACTAATATCTTCCCAGAAAATCAGTTATGACATTAAATTTAATATAACATGACATTTTACCATCTTTAAATAATAATAAAACGTCAAGTGATCTGAATGATATTCTGGAACAAAGTTGGGTCCTCCGCTCCTGCCTATACCTCAGTCAGGTTAGGACCATTTTGCTCTTGCTCAATGCTCTAGTCCCTGTGTGCCTGGCACACACACCCTGTGCGTATTGCTTCAGAAAATACTAACACAAAGAATGAGGATGGCATTATAATGAGGCCCTCCTATGTAAATTAGTAATATTAGCCACATTAACTTCCCAATTACAATATTCATAACTGTGAAAGCATGTGGGAGCATACGTGGCCTGACCTTCCCTGCCACATTCAGAATTTGAAAAAGATGATTTTGGAGGATTCGTTCAGTCATCCCTCCTCACTGTGTATGTAGCACACACATAGCCCTATGATTGTACAGTGAAAGAAGTGAGTTACTCTTGGGAAGTAAGGGGACAAGGCACACTTGTTATAGTAGTAGATTTTTATGAAAATAGAATTTTAGCATTTAAAGCTCCTCCATATTAATATTTCAAATACATAAGTAAGACATACTCATTATAGAAAACTGGAAAATACAGAAATTCGAAGAGAAAATATGACATTTTCCAGCACCCACGTACAGACACTGGACAATTTGGTAAATTCCCTGTTTTTCAGCTACCTTCCCCACAACATACACATCTATAACTTTACTTCGTATTAAATATATCTAAAGAAAGACCCACCTGTTTCCTTGCATTTCCGTTTCTTTGTTTCTGAATTCCTTGCATTATATTCAGAAGAGTTTGATACACTTACATTAATGCTCTGTTTTTTTCCCCCACCACTCCTAATGAACATATAGGCCATGCCTCTCATTTGATTAACAGGAAGAAATTATATTTGACTCCTAAAGTGAAAGCGATCATAACGTACAGTATTCTTTCAGTGGTTCTGTCCCATTCTAGGTAAGGGTCATCTCATCTTTAACATAGGGAAAATAATAGCCAAAATTTTGTTATGAGAATTAAATAAATTGACGTACATGAAGGAATTTAGAACGATGACAAGCGTATAGTATCAGTGCAACAAATATTGACTGTTATTGGTATCATTGTATTGTTATCTTTCACATGGTTTATAGAAAGGAATGGAGCAAAGAATGGAGGAAATATGGGGGCCACATCAATATTATCTGAAGTAAAGATAGCAAAGTGAAAGAGCTGTGGTTTTTTTTTTTCTTCACTGTTTTTTTTATCACTGTATTCAGGAAAAATACGTACATACATGCATCAAGAGACAAACCCTGTTTGTGAGTATGCATGGCAAGATTGGGCTCTAAGACTATAAAATATTTTAAAATGTTATGTAAATGCAATATAACAAATTATCATAATGATATTGTGAAACCTCTCAAGATAATTATTTCTTATGATCATTGTGTAACCAAAGCTAATATTTGCTATTCAACAGAAGAGTAAAATAAATAACTTCATGCAATTTGTAGTATCTTAATTAATCTAATTTCATCTATAAAATATGAGTCAACTTGGCGAGTATCAAATGCATTTTTATTTATCAATTTAAAATTTAAAAATCCTGTTGACTATTTTTAAATTGTATAAAAGTAAAAAGAAACAAAAAAGGAATTATTGCTTTCAAAGGCATCCTTTCTGCTTTTCCTACTCAAAAATGGCTCTGATTAAAATTTTTAGCTTTGGCAAGCAGTTATCCAAAAATATGATCAAATGATAAATGGATAAGAGATTCATGACTAAAACCCAGCTTTATGCTATGCTTTCTAAGTAATATTTTTCAACCAAATTTGAGTAATTATTTTTACAATTCAGACTGATGTGACTAATATTTGAGCAGTCTGTTAAAAACATAAAGTGGGAGAAATGCCCATATTAAAGGGATCAAATGGACAAAGATAAATTCACAATTCCTTAAAATTCTTTCTGCTTATCATACTGTCACAGGTTGGGTTTCTCAGAAAATAGACTCTGAGACAGCGGTGCAGGATATTTACTGAGAAGGGCCCTTAGGATCAACACCTGTGAAAAAGGGAGCAGAGGGAGAACTTCCAGCTGTATCACAGGCTCCATGTCAACCTTGGTTGACCCCACTGGAAGCTCTGGAGCTAAACTGACCCTTCATTGTTGCCTCATGTGGATTCCACAATGGCCAACTCTTTGCACCCAAACATCTTGGGATGTTAGCCTCTCAGACAAGGTGTGGCCTTGGATGAGGCAGCTCTGTCCAGATGAGGCAATTTCTTGAAGGTCCCCCCCCCCCCAACAGCTAACGTTTATCTTCCAGTAGCATGCTCAGCATCTGGACAACAAACTCCTCCTCCAAGGATGAACGGGGCAAAACCTCCACCACATGCTCTGTGAAGTTTATTTAGCCACATAGTATAAGTTCAGAATAAACATTCAAGGGAAGTTTTGTGAATATGTTTTCCCAGTTCTCTCACTTACTTGGTTTCATCAAGCTAATTCATAATTGTCCTTGAGACAAAACTTCTGCATCACCTCCTTCAGGAATCCTTTACCACCCAAAAAGATGTATGCATATTACTACTCCTAAGTTTCGATGTAGAAATGTCTCTTAATATGTCACTTTTCCTTAGGGAAGGAGAGTTTCTCTAAGGCAGGGATGGTGTCATCATCATCTTCATATCTTAACTGTCTACCATAGAATCTGTATTACAATAGTCACTCAGATGAGTATTTGTTGAATGAATGAACAGGTGAATGAACTTTTCTTGTCTCTGTTGGCGCTATCATTTTAATCTCTCCTAATCTTTCTCACATAGCTTAATTTCTCCTTACCACAAGGAGTGGGTGAATATTGACTTAATAGCTCTGGAGGTATGTATACAAGGTCTGTATACAATGATGATGTCTGTATACAAGGAACCACATGATTTGGAGATTCATTTTACTTAGTGTTGGAGGCTTCAATAAATTTTAGAAAAAATTAACATCAAAATTTTACTATTATTAAGTAAAAAATAAAGCATTTTATTACATTAGAACATTCATCACAAATCATATCCTATAATACAGTTGTTGAGATTAATTTAGAAATGTCTTGATTGCTATTTCTATAGTCACAGACAATGCCTACACCCATAGAGGCCACAAACATTTTTGAGATCCTGAAAGTTGTTTGGTTTCATTGTAATATACCACTTAACCCTAGTAATTGTATAAAGTATGTATTATTTTCATTTTATAGATGGAATTATATTCATATTTTCATTTTTCAGATGAAAAAAATTGAGGCTCCAGGGGTTTTATAAAATTTCCCAATGTTCACATCTAATGAGTAGAAAAAATGGATTCAAACTGATCAGATTTTAAGAAAATACACTGTAATAACTACAACCAATCAGCAGTGCTTTGGAAATCTACAGATATTTATATATTTTTAATTATAATTTTTTATACTTACAGGCACATTTTTTTTAATTTTCAGAAATTGTGAAGAGTAAAACTGGCTTAAAAAATACAAGAACTGACTGTAATATGTTGTAAGAAAAACTTGTTGCACATTGCGTTTTCCAAAGATGGCTGCAACCATAGTGTCCTATCCCACGTGCTCCTCTGCAGTGTGACCTCACCACCCCTCATCAAGTTTTAGAACGTTTTCCCTTATCTTTTGAATCTTGCCTGGCCTTAGTGACTCTTGAAACCAGCAAGATGTGGCAAGAAGGACACCACATGACAACTAGGCTGGAGTCAGAGGAGATTTGACACTTCTTGCTTGGTCTTTGGGACTACTCGCTCTCTGGCTATTGCTTCTCAGATGCTCTCTTTTGGAACATGGTTCTCAGGCCTTTCAGCTCAGACTGAATTATACCACCGGCTGTCCTTGTTCTTGAGCTTTCACTGGGAAGATCAAGGCAATTCTTGGTTTCCAAAATCAGTGAGCCAATTGCTATAATAAACAAGCAAATGATCTCTTGGCTCTGTTTCTCTGAAGAACCTTGACGAATATAACATTCTGATAATGTCTTCTCATAATTTTTTCTTTGCTTTCTATATGATAGTTTTCCAGTCATATAGATGGCCCCTAAAACCAATCAAGTCATAAACAATGCAGCCTAAGTAGACACAGTTTAGAGGTTATAATTTCTAGAATCTTATTGTCATCCTTGACTTGAGTGAAATCTAGACAGGTTTTAGTCCCCTTTTTACCCAAACTGATTTAATTGAATACATGTATTGTGTACTGGGGAAAAGGCAAGAGGCTAAAACTTCTAGAAATAATTTTTACCATTTCAACTCTCTGTATATAATATTCCTTAAAATACATTTGGCTATAACTGTCTTCACCAGTGCTGTCAACATTTGAGGATCATGATTTGTTCTTGTTGTTGTTACATTTGATTAGCTCTTGTGTACCATCTGTCCATCCACATTCAGAATATGTTATATGCTTATATACATGTATGTGTATATATGTGTATACATATGTGTGTGGGTGTATGTGTATGTGCAAATATATATGAATAATTATGCAAACCATATAGTGCAGTAGGTAATTTATCTTTATGTCTCTTTCTAGAATTTCACAAAACAGATTGAAATACATATTAGAAATTAGAACTGGGAGTTGTTAGCAAAAAACTAAGATTAAATTTCATTCTTATTCTTCTTTGTAAAGTGAATAGAACATTTGTTTTTATCAACTTTTTAAATTATTCAATAGCCTAGTACAAAGCAAAAGAATATCATTAAATATATATTTCTTCAAATGGTAAAACCAATATTAATTAAATGTCATTCACCTTTGCTCTTTCTGGCTTCTCAGTTCTGAAAACAGAGGAAAATGGAATTTTTGATACATCTATTTCTATTTTTCTTTTACTACAAAGAAGTCAGATTAATAAGAGCCTTTAGCTAATGGGAAATAAGTCAAGCCTTGGATGTAGTTAACATTCAAATTAAAAGAACAATTTGGCAATTGATCTGCTGTTAGGGGGAAAAAATGGACAAACGAAAAACCCAGTGCCTGGAAACAAATTTGTCTTCTTTAAAAGCTCACTTTCAAGTGTGTCTGGTTTCTAGCCCAGTTTGTATCAAAACGGATCAATTTTTCCCCCTTTTCCCTGTTCCACTTTTGCACTGGTATTGTCTGAATCCCAGAGTGAGCAGCAATACATCATCTTGCTTCAACATCTGCTAGAGCCCCCTCTCCTCCTAATCTGCCCAGATCCCCAAAGCCTTTTCCACCTGCTATAGCGCCAAATGCTCATTATAGCATACAGCTACGCCCTTCACTGTCCTTCCTCCCAGATCCTCAAGGTTAACGTGGAACAATGACTATTATTAAGTGGGGGCTCTAGGAATATAAAAGCAGACTGGGCAAGGAGAAAGGGGGAGGGGCAGTGGAAGCACTGGGTAGAATGCCAGGTTAGCTGGCAGGAAAGAGCTGCTAGAAAGCTGTGGCCAATTTTCCAGTCCAAACATGAGTCACTGAACAGAGATGCCCCAGAAATAAATAGCTTCCCTATTCATTGCCCAGTACAAGCAGAGACCACACCCTCCAATGGTTTTGTGTCAGAGTACTTTGGGGTATGGCTTTGAGCAGCTCATGGAGAAAGGAAGATAAAAATGGCCAGGGTAAGGAGGCTAGCAGGTCTATAAGTTATGTTTACTGCTTGGCCAACTGTAAATTGTAAGTAGTTGGAAGTTTTCTGGCTCCCCTTCTTTTTTCTTCAAACCACCAACCTATTCCTTCTTACATCGTCAGATCAACCACCAATGGAAAATTTGAGGTGCGCTGGATTAGACTGCTTAGAAAATAGAAAAATTCAGAAATCTCTCTGGTGCTCTGCATTCATCTTATATTATCATGGGACCTGAAAAAATGTATAAAAAGGAATCTAATTGGGGGGATGGGGGGGAGCAGCTTTAATTTAAATTTCCTGTCTTTAGCAGCTGTGTACCTCGCTCCCAGAAGCCATACTTGGTACGATTTCCTTTTAGTTTTGCACGAGATATTTTAAGAGTTTAAATGCTGCTTCCTCAGTGACAGTCATAGGGATGATCTTGATATACTACATGAATGCCTGCTGGGCTCTGGCAGAGTTGGGTGGTTCTTCCCTAGACAAACCCTCATGCTAACAGACCACTGGGCAAGGTCTTTAGCAAGATCAAGTCACTGCCTATTTCTCTTCAACTACTGGAAAAGTATAAAACCATAGATTCCCCCAAAGGCCACCTAGTAAAATTTTACTTGCCTCCACAACCCTGGGCCCCAGGAAATCTGCCAGGATCCTATAGTCACATGATGTGCTGATCTAAATAAGGCACAGGCCACCTAGCTCAAGCACTGCTTTAGCCAAGATAGGAGGTGGGGGTTGAATTATCTTTCATTATTAAAAACAACTAAGTGTAAAACTGCCTGGGCTAGATAGAGTAGGAGCTTCTTACTTGCTCTGTGAAATGACAGTGCATCTAAACTGTAGATTTACACTTAGAAGATTATTGTATTTCCCTTTTCTTTTTTAAAATCCAAGTTTGAAAGTTACAACTAATTGGGGATAGACAGCTTTTCAAAAACTTGCAATTAAGAAAGAAGAGACATTCTTAAGGTTAAGAGTTCTTCATTTTCACTTGGATTGACCAAGAAACTAGCTCTTTGCTGAACTTTTGTGTGGGTTAAAAAAATAAGTACAGTTTAATAAACAATGGACAGTTTGGAAAACAATTTTTAACAGACTTACTGGGTTATGGACATATACAAACTGTATATTTTAAGGCATACAACTTGATGTTTTGATAAATGTTTACCTTGTGAAATGATCACCCCAAACCAACCAATATATCTGTCACCACTTGTGTGAGTGTGGTGAGATTTAAGATCTATCTTCTTGGAAAATTTCAAGTACATCTGTAGTATTAACTACCATCACCATGCTTTATTAGATCTCCAGAACTTTCTCATCTTTTGTAACTGAAACTTTGTTTCCTTTCACCAATATCTCCCCATTTCTCTTTCCCGCTGCCCCGGGCAACCACCATCCTACTGTCTGCATGTATGAGTTTGACAATTTTTGATTCCACACATAAGTGAAGTCATACAGTATTTATATTTCTGTGTCTTGCTTAATTCATTTAGCATCGTGTCCTCCAGCTCCATCCATGTTGCAAATGACAGACTTTTCTTCTTTTTTAGGAACGAATAAAATTCCATTGTGTGGAGGGAGAGAGAGAGGGAGGGAGGAAAGGAGGTGGATAAGTAGATATCATATATATCCATTCATCTGTTGAAGGACATTTAAGTTGTTTCCATATGTTGGCTATTGTGAATAATGCTGCAATGAACATAGCTTTGAAAATGTAAAATCTAAACCTTGTCCTATACATTTCATGTTTGCATTAGTCTCTATCCCTGCTGCTTCACTATCTCCATTTTGAGACAGAAAGGTAGTAAGTAAATGTTAACATGGAATATTTTTTGTGAGTGTAGCTTGATATAAAAGTAAGAAAATTAGAATCATTTTTTATTGAAGTAAATCTTCAAAGCATATGGATAATGGAGAGGCATGATCCTAGCTCCTTTACTGGAATATGGGTAATATTGGGCAAGGTTTTTTTTTTTAGTTCCCTGGGCATTTTTTTTTCCTTATGAAAGGTGGGTAGCTCTAGTGTTTTACCTACCTAAACAGATTCTTGTGAGGATTAAATGAGATAGATAGAGAAGGCACTAGGAATGCAGTAAAAGATAGAATTCAGTAGTTACTGTTCTTAGCTATTCTACTTGAAGACATTTGCAAGATGTTTAAACATTTTCCAAATGACTATTTCTTTGCTCCTTCCTTTCTTCGTTTCTTCTTTCATTTTTTTGTTTTTCCATTACTAAATTTCTATTTAAACTTTGTGAAGAAGAGGATTCCATTTTGTTTCATAAAGTTCCATATTCTTAAATTAGACTGTAATTAAATATTATACTATAAATACCCCAAATTAGGGGTAAAAATCACTGTATCATAATTAATTCAGGCTGCCATAACAAAATGCCATAGACTGGGTAGCTTAAACAAGAAATTTATTTTCCCACATTTCTGGAGGCTAGAAATCTGAGATCTGGGTGCCAGCTTGATCAGTTTCAGGTGAGAGCTCTCTTCTTGACTCACACATGGTCACCTTCTCTCGGTGCCTTCTCATGGTGCAGAAGAGAGATTCAGACTCTGGTGTCTCTTCTTAGAAGGGCACTAATACCATCATGAAGGCACTACCCTTATGACCCTCAGGACCTAATTTAAACATAATTATCTAAATACCTCTCAGAGGCTCCATCTTCAAATGCCTACTTTGGACTTAGGGCTTCAAAATATGAATGGGGGTGTGGGGAGTGATGGTACCCAGTTCGGTCCATAGCAGACTTGTTTGAAACTTTGAGACCTGATTTAATCAGCTTGTTGGAAAGGTTTTCAACAGAACGAATAAACATTGATCACCAAGATTCTACGCTATAAGACATTTTGACATTGCAACTGTAGACTTGAGTTTGATTAGCTCTATACATTACATTAGTTTAATCAAAATCTCCTTTATTCCCAAAAGAAGTCCCTCCAGACTACTCCAATTAAGTGTTATGCACAATTAGCAGTCTGACACAAATTCTGACCTTTTCTCTCTACTGTTTTTTTTTTTTTAAATCTTTCTTTAGGCAACTTTAACCTCTCCTATCCACCCATCTCCTCCCCACCTAGTGCTCACCTTTCCCCATTTACCTTTAGTCAATATGGTCTCTGAGTCTCCTGTTTAGTAACTCTGAAAATCTTGCTTTGATTTAACCTTTTTGTGATATCATCTCTTTGGTCCCATCTCTTTTCCTCAGAAATCTCTGCATTAATCTCCCAGCAACATTTCAGATTTCTTGACCATTTCTCCTCTCTGCTTTCCAGGAAACTCAGCTTTCCAGACCCTTTCTCCCCAGATTCTCCTCCAGTGCCTTTTACTGGGCCTCCTCTCATTTTTTCCACTTCCTCTGCAAACCTAATTCTAAGCACTTCCCTTAAGACCATTTCCCTTTCCTCCCTATTCCCTCTGTTTTTAGTGACACCATCCACTTCCAAAAGTTTTATTTTCACCTTTGTGAATATGACATCCACTTATTTTTCTGTATTCTAATTTTGCAGCTCCAGACCTTAAGATTCAGGCCTGATCCTAGGAGAGGATCAGGCCTGAAAAGGGAGTATGTGAGTTTATGGGGCAGGGAGGAAGGAGGCATGAAGTTGCTGATTGGTAACTGAACAGTGAAATAACTAAAACAATTGTTTTTACAGCCCTCTAAGCTGATTCATGATCTGACCATTTCATTTCATTTCATTTAACACTTGAAACTACTTATTCAGTGTTTAAAAAAGTTCAGGCTTGACCTGCTATCCTGCATCATAATCACACTGATGCAGTTGACTTACTTTTCAAGTTACCATTTGGATATGTCCTAGACAGTGTGTGTGTAGCTGATTTCACCATTATTTGTCCTCTTTTGTAGCCATCCCCATATTTTGTGTTAGTAGTTTTATCTCTTAGCCAATACTCTAAACTCAAACCTCTTCACTGTCCCTCCATTCTCCCCAATTCATATGTACCTATTGGTCATCAACATTTCTGATTCTCTTGGAATTTCTCTTGCACTCAATACTTTCGTTTCATTTTTATTTTCATTATTTTGTTTAGACTCTTATTTTACATTGCCTTTCTGATCATCTTCTCTTGCTTATTCTGTCTTGTTGCCAAATTCATCACTGTAAGCCACTCCTTTTCTTTTTTACCTTTATTCTCATGAATGAGTCCTCATTACCTATCAAACCCTGAGGCATCATTACCTTGACTTTCAAGGCCTTCTACAAATTAGGCTATACCTCATTTTTATGATGCACTACCTAGAATTCCCCCTTCAATCACCCCGCACTATTACAACTAAATCAAAATTGACCACTGTTGAATGAATTTGGTTAAAAACATCTTGGTGATGCTTTTACCTTCCTGTGGTCAAGAGGCTTCCCCACTTTTCCAACATGTTGACATGTTCTTTCCTTCAAGGGGCAACCCACATGTCAATCTCAGTTGAAATTTTCCCTGTTGCTACTTACAAATGTCTCATAGTCACATGCATGCGTGCACATGTTTTTAAACGTAAATGCCTTACCAGATTCCATAGTAAGATTCAATAGGGCTATAGTCATTTCTACCCCCCCTTATCTCATCTGATATATTAACAATATGTTTGTGTCTAGAATCAGATCTTGTTTATATCTTTCTCCTTCTCACCACAAAATCAAATTGCATGGCTTCATAAATATCTGTACAAATAATGCAGATGAAGTCTTGATAAATATCTTTTGAATAAATACAAAATAGAATGATTACAGTACTAAGAAAAATTCTCATTTTTTATCACTAGGTGTTATTTTTTATGTGACCATTTAAAACAGTTACAATAGGGGCGCCTGGGTGGCGCAGTCGGTTGGGCTTCCGACTTCAGCCAGGTCACTATTCTCGCGGTCCGTGAGTTCGAGCCCCGCGTCGGGCTCTGGGCGGATGGCTCAGAGCCTGGAGCCTGTTTCCGATTCTGTGTCTCCCTCTCTCTCTGCCCCTCCCCCGTTCATGCTCTGTCTCTCTCTGTCCCAAAAATAAATAAACGTTGAAAAAAAAATTAAAAAAAAAAATAAAACAGTTACAATATTGTTAATGGTTACAGGAAGAAGCCTTTAGTTTTTTTAATACATTTGGTTGGTAGCATGACATGATATGGGCTGTTACACCCTTCTGTTTTTTAAAAACCTCCATGTTTGCATGTAAAATGGGTAACTGTAGTTTTGTTTGCATGTCTGTACGTACCTGCATCAGGAATAAAATTTTGAATAGGGAAATAGCTTTTAAAAATAGAATGTGGATAAAATTTGGTCATATTTAATCTGTAGTGGAATTATAGTCCAGTTACTAAATGTCATAATATATCCAAAGTGTATAGTTCATTCCATGAAAACAATACAAATTAAAAAGCCTATATTTAATAATTATTTTTGGTGAGAGATAAGATTATATTAATAGAATAAAAGCTTTCTGCTACTTTAAAAAATAATTTAATAAACTTTATATAAGGCCAGGTTTTTTTTTTTTTCTATTTGAAAATGGGGAATAACATCGTTGTGCTCAAAACTAATTTCCTTAATAGAGATTACAAAGTCTTTCTTTTCCATGAATTCCACTGAAGTTCAAGAAAGTTTAAGTACTGTAGAAAGCTTTTGGTTAAAAAATGCATTAAAACCTTGTAAAACAAGTCATCATTTGAAGATATATGGATGACGGATCCTCAGCAAAACACACATCATAGAAGTCTGTATTTAGTAAATTTTTTTAAAGAGATAAGAGAAGCTGGCTGATGTGACGGCACCTGTGGGTGGCCATGCTTGGGAGATTCCATAAAGGGCCTCGCTTGGCTGCAAAAGGTTTCAGTATGGGTGACAGGATATTTCCATGTGTGTTTCCTTTCAGTTGATACCTTCCGGTAAAGCTTCCTGTGTGCTGTGAGCGCTCACCTACACCACCCACGGCACATTTCTTGATTTGAATTAGGGTTTCATGAAGTGTGGGTTGTAGAAGTTTGATTCACTTACTAGACACCCGAAAATGTAGTGAAGCCCTGATTACAAAGATTCTCATCATTGCCAAAAACTGTTTTCACAAAGAGAAAATAAAAATCCACAGAACTTATATATTAAATAGTAAATACCTTTAAATTCTTTAGGGGTGAGGGATATTTATTCTAACTGTGATTTTGCATATGAGGAAACAGAGACTGAGAAAAGGTAAGTAAGTTGCTCAAGACAGAATTGCAAGATGAATATAGGTTTCCTGGTTTCTTAAAAAATTTTTAATGTTCGTTTTTTAAATTTTTTTAATGTTTATTTTTGAGAGAGAGAGAGAAAAAGTGTGACTGGGGGAGGGCAGAGAGAGAGGGAGACAGAGAATCTGAAGCAGGCTCCAGGCTCTGAGCTGTCAGCACAGAGCCTGACAAGGTTCTTGAATTCATGAACCATGAGATCATGGCCTGAGGTGAAGTTGGAGACTTAACCAGCTGAGCCACCCAAGGGCCCCAGTGTTTGTTTGTTTGTTTATTTTTTGAGAGAGAGCGTGAGCAAGGGCAGAGGGCAGAGAGAGAGGGAGACACAGAATCTGAAGCAGTCTCCAGGCTCCGAGCTGTCAGCCCAGAGCCTGACCTAGGGCTTGAGCTCACAAACTGTGAGATCATGACCTGACCCCAAGTCTGACGCTCAACCAACTGAGCCATCCAGGCACCCCAGGGTTTCCTGACTTCTAGTCATTGGACCTCATAGGCTAACTTCTCTAAAGAAAATTATCACCTTAATATTGAGCAGCTGATTGTTGTATTTAATAGTGAAAATACCTTTTTCCCCTCACCGGTCCTTTTTAAAAGAGCACATTAAAAGAGCAGGAAAATGTATGTCAGATTAAAATGGGCCATAATTATTTTGTTACATATGATTTAGTTCTTAGCATCCCCAAATTATTTATTATATAATTTATATATTATTTATTATATAATTTATATTTATATATTTTTACATAATTAAATTTATATGTGTGTGTGTGTGTGTGTGTGTACCCACACACACACACACACACACACACACCATCTCTAAATGCTAAAATTATAAATGATGGAATGAGATGGAATATGTTTCAATTGCCTTTGGAAGTTAATGGGATAAGCTTCACACAACTATAAAATGTTCTCCAAAAACTGTAGTTTAAAAAAATGTTTATTGGTTTATTTTTGAGAATGAGAGAGAGACAGAATCTGAAGCAGGCTCAGAGCTGTCAGTATAAAACCTGACTCGGGGCTCGAACCTCTGAACTGTGAAATCATGACCTGAGTTGGAGTCGGATGCTTAACTAAATGAACCACCCAGACACCCCTGCAATTTTTTTAAGATGCTATTTTCCCTTATGAGTTCATGCAGGATAAAAAAAAGTTAGTGGAAATTATCGTTGTCATATGCTTGAAAAAGGCAGAGAGGCAAGTCAGAAAAAGATAGATTTAAATTATCTTTAAACCTATCTCCTATATGCCTCTGTTTAAACCTCCTCAGTCCAGCTGAGATGAATCATTAAATAAATTCCTATATTAATACAAGGAAGGTAAAGTGATTTTAAATTTCAGTGTTACTTTAATTTGTACATAAATTTCCTTGACTTAAAGGAAATTTAAAAAGAACAGTAGAGTCTGTAATTGAAATTCATTTTAATAAACAACTAAAAACAAAACTGAGGTGATCTTGCTAATAGTTTGTCCCATCAGTGATGAGCAGTTGCTAAATGGTGACCTTCTAGGTTATGATTATACCTGCTTACCCATAATGATTACCTATTTGGGATCTAAGCCTATGCTTAGGAAGACACACACACATACATATGTGTGTGTGTGTGTGTGTGTATACATATATATATGTGTGTGTGTATATATATATACACACATATGTATATGTATTTATATGTATGTATATGTATGTACATATATATGTATGTGTGTGTCTATATATATATATATATATATATATATATATATATATATATATATATGGCACAGGCCGAAGAAAAGAACCCAGAGTTGAAGTAGAAGCACAAAAGACTTGAGAAGAGTTGGTACTCATACATATTAGCTAAATTAGCTGGAGTTCAGAGTTGTAGAAAAAATATCCAAGATGAACTGGAGTGGGCAAAAACTAGCAGGAGGGGAAATGTCATTATAACAACACACAAAATTCTGAGGATTCAGCTAGTGGAAAAGAAGGAACAAAATATCATTGAAAGGAATGGTTAATAGAAGGTGAGGAGCAACATGAATGCTTAAAAACCTAGTAAGTATAGGCATACAAAATAGTAAAGGTGAAAGTCTTCATGGTTAAGCAGCCAGAAATGGTTATTTTATAGCATGGTCCTTGCAGAAGATTAGGGAATTCGATTTTCTCAGTATCATCGTCTACCTGACCAAAATGGTGTAAGGACAGTTCAGAGGTGTATAGTGTTCAAGTTCACAAGGTCTGGTTCAACTAATTCATGAAAGTCAGTAATCCTCACATAATTTGAGCTATTATTCTCTCATCCCAGTTAGACAAACACACACACACACACACACACACACACACACACACACACATACACACACACACACACACACACACACACACACACACACACACACACA
>NW_024412377.1:87887758-87920235 GCF_014898765.1 Herpailurus yagouaroundi
CACACACACACACACACACACACACACACACACACACACACACACACCCTCCTGCCAGGAAGTTCATTGCAGGCATTCACAAGGTTAAATTAAATAACCAGAACTTTTCGACAATTTGAGACAACCAAACTGTTCTCTAAGACATGTGAAATGATGCTGTGAAGCATTATAAACCTTAAATATTGAACTCAATTTGACCCCCAAATTGAGCATATTACATCTAATCAATTATACCTCAGTAATCTTGATAGGTGGGTAGGTAGATAGAAAGAAAATATTTCCTTAGAATGAATGCTTTTTGCTTAGCTAATACCCCTTTCTGAGTAAAGTCCTCTGTTTTCAGCAAGGCAAGCTTTTCACCCTACTTTCCTTTCAACCTAAGCAATATATGGGCTCATGAAAATATTTTTTTAAAGAAAAACAATTCTCCAAATACAGTATAATTGTAACATTTATTGTACTTAGGGATTACATTTGTTAAATTCAGAAGAAGAGGGGCGCTTGGCACTTGCACATTATTGGAAATTCCCCAAACACAGACAACAAAAGCTCAGTCAGTTTAATCAAATTATCAGCTTTTCCTCAGTCTGTGTTTAGTCTGTGTTTGTCTAATGTCCGGGTGCATATTTTCTACTTAAGAAAATCAATAAATCTGCTGCTTTAAAAAAAGGCACATTTCAAATGCAGTATACAGCGTATTGCACTATCTGATCCAGCAATCTGTCTGCCTCTGCCCCACAGAAGGAATGAACAAGAAATATGCCTGACAAGCTTATGAGATGGTTTAGAAACTCATGTATGAAGGCAGAAAAATGATGCCATCGAGAAGTGCACACCCTTCACTTCTGATGTAGAAGGATGGCATGACATGTGTGCCTGAAACTTCTTTATGCTCTTTTAAATGGTTTTACGTAAAATGGGCAGCACTACTATGATCTTAGCAATGAAGTATCTAAATCAGTTTTCTTAGGTAGAATATTTATTCGTGTACTATTCTTTCATCAACCTAATTGTTACTTCTCTGTATATCTGGAGATCTGACAGCACATCTTCCTTTATTATTTGCTTTTGTTCTGTAAATATTTGAATTGCCAATCTGACGTATGATACTCACTTTACCAACTATGAGAAGTGATAATTCTGCTCCAGGGATAGTTCTTCATCCCCACATGACTCTTAGGTCGCCCATGGTTGTCTCTTTTTTTTGCAGGAATACTCTATACATATACAAACAAGCAGAAACAAGTTGTTTACACAGATCCTCTTAAGTGTTAATACTTTAAATAAATAAGTATTTTATAAATTTGATGTATAAAGATCATCTCACTAGTAAAGTCAAAGTTCAGGCTTTTCTTAGATCCAGACAGAAAAATGTAGAATTTTGATGGTAAGAATTTGGCTCTTGCATTTCCATGGATTAATTTTGACTGTATTAGAATTAGTGTATGTTCTCACATGGATGGGTGGATCTAGGGTGAATAAAATTTGAAAAGTATAAAGAAGACAGACATTTGGAGAATAAGATAAATTTTCTTCTATTGATTGACACATTTAAACTTATTAGAAAATAGATGCTACTTTTCTTCATAACCATCAATACATGATAGAACACTAGACGTAGGTTACAATAGAGCTTTTTAACCTAAAGATTTGCTCACCATTAATCCTTACAAATGATGTGGTCTTGATAGGTCTTTAATCATAACTAGTTCTGATGCCTCTAAATAAGTTGGTTTAAGCAGTGACAGTACACTGAGTTTAGTTGCTAGAGAAATGTTATTTACTCTTTCTCCTTCTGTGTTTTTTTGGCAGTAAGGAGATGGGGGAAATTGTGAAATTCACATTCCAATGAATTTGTCAAATATTAATAATTGCCCAAGTAATTCATGACATTTTCAATGATGTGTGTGTTTGTGTTCATAGGGGACAATAAGTGCACAAGTACCAGGGAAGGCAAAGAAAAACCATTTAGAACAGTAACCTGAATTCATCCTCAAGGAAAGAGAAATTCTGATTAGCTAACTCCCCTTTCCCATCTACAACATCTTAGAACACATGTTTGCTTTGTTTATTATAAAAATGCAAAAGTCACCATTGTCAAATAAATTTATTATTTCTAATGATTCTGGGGGAATATTTTCTTTTTGGTGTAAAACTCCCTGGATTTGGTTTGCTGTTTTCCCCACTGTTGTTTATGTGAAGAATTTCTAGTCAGGGTAAAAAAAGGTGTTGCTTGTGCAGAGAATCCGTTTAGTAGAGCAGGCTAATAGGCTGACCAGTCATTAACTAAAACACAGCTGGGAAGAGGCTATAATCCCCCAATTTCCTTCACAAATGCAGTAAATAAATATTCAAATGAAGCAGTGCACACATTTGCATATGTGTTAAACAAAAGCCCAGCTGAAGATCTGGTTTAAAAGCTCTGCTAATGTTTCTCCCTTTTCTACCTACAATTCCTCTACCTGAAGAGTTTGCATTTCACAAATGTCCCCATACTTTTCCCTTTTACCTCAAGGATTATCTTAGAAATCTTCTCTCTGGCTGCCCCCCATTAATTCCCTCATTGAACCCCATTTTTAAGAGGAACGAAATCCTCCTATCAGATTAAGTCTGTTTCTTCTTCTTTAGATGTTTTAAATTTCAGTACCCTTAATGTGTGAGATGCCATTGTTACTCTGTGTGTTCTGCTGGTTTGTGAATAAAATTCTATTTTTTTGGACCCTGGAGCATTAAATACTTGGGAAATAAAACTCGGAGGCTTGATCATTAGTACAACTAATTTGTTAACCTCGTGGCTTTAGGAAGCCAATTCAGATCAGTTTCCTAAATTCTTTAGTCTGTCCTCTGAGATTTCAAGCAAGTGATGTAACATAGGATGCTGTTCGGTTAATTATTCCTCAGAATGAGCCTCAATATCATTACAAATTCCCTATTCTGCCTCTTTTTTCCCCTCTCCTGCTCATATTCGTGATTGTAATTTCTAGAGTTAGATTCTAGGGCACACCTGACCTTAGGCTCTTCTGGGTTGCTTATCCTGAAGCAGTGTGAGTCCCTCCCAAGGTGAAGAAATATAATTAGAAGAAAAAGAGATCATTCAGTGAGGAGCTTAAGGTAGGACACAAGGGGTTACTTTCTAGGGGAAAAAATAGATTGCAAAAAAAATTTTTTAAGTGATTCTGAAAAGAAAAAGAGAAAAAAGAAAGCTCTGCAGTTAAAGAAAAAAAGCATATGAAAAATTAGCAAGGTAAAATTGACTTTCACTTGTTTTCAACACTGTTTGTGACTCCACCAGATTTGTCCCACCCCAGTGGAGAAAGAAAAATAAAAGTAGCCAAAACCCCACGGAGTTCCTAGGTTACAGTGAATTTGTGCTTTTTTCCTAGTTGTGAGAAGTGCACTATAATTATTGTCATATGTATAAAGACATCTACAATGAGAAAAGTATCGGCATTTATACACATATATTTGAATACTGTGTATAAATATGTCGGCATACATTTAGGAAATGTTATTGATTCACAGCAAAGTACAGTGCATAGGTAGGAAATAATGTGAATTTTATAAGGAAATGGGTTAGTAATAGAAATACTACATCAGACTTTGGGCCTTCAAAATTATATTTTTAAATAAATAATACAGGAATTATTTTTGCCAACCTGTACTTAAATGCACGCAAGGATCCTTATTAGTGGCTGTTAGTTGCTTGCTCTACAACATCCTGATGGGTTTTAATTCTTCTATACCTAGGAGCAAGTGTAGCTTAAACAGTAAAGGTTTTGAGAGCTGAGATAATAAAAGATTTTTTTCCATCTCATTCAATCACGTTTACAAAGCATACTTGTAGGGAGAAAGTCACTAGCATATAAACGATAATGCTTTGTATTTTTAACAAAACCATGCTGGTATGTTTTGTGTTACTCCTTTTTTACAAGTAAATTTTTTTTCTTGAAATAAGAAAATAAAAGCATTAATACTGGGAAGCTAGTTCAAATGTGTGCTCTAACTGATACTATCAAAGTAAAGAAGGCACGGTTAAGAATCAGGTTGTGTGAATTATGCTGGATATCTATGAGCATTATTTTGAAGAGGCTTCAAAGCTTTCAGAATGCATATAAAATATGGCAAAATAACAATAGAGATCGTTTTTTTCCCCCTAAGTTTTATCTTTTGCTTATTTCCTTAACAGGTCGTTAAACTAATTTTTTTTTTTCTGTTCAAGCCACACTGAACAAGACGCTTAGTTACTTGGTCACACAAAGGCTGGACAAGATGAGGTGCCCAAAGAACACCTGTTGAATTTAGACCTGTTGTTACTTGCTTGCTGTTCCATTTGAACTTGTCATGAGAAGTGGCATATCCTCATTTGTTTTATTATCCTTCAAGCTGAAATCTTCCCTAAAAGATGGTAATGTAGTCCGAGATAGTACACCCTCATCCACAGCCACTTGAGTGTAGATCCACTGTGAAATCATTTCCCATTTTGTATAGGAGATAAACTACAATTTGCAGATAACATTCAAGTTAATTATCTCTTTTGATTTGCACATGTTACTTTTTGTTGCCCTTTACATATTGCTTTAAGCGCAAAAAGTTATTTTATAATTACTTTGGCCCCCTGTTTTTTTTTCTTTTTTTAATTGTAAAAGCTCCAAGTTACATGAGATTGTAGTGTCATGCATTGGGTTAGAACTTCCTGATCAGGTATAAGTCAAAGATCCTGGAATTCATGCAAATATTCATAAGCTGTGACGTGACAAGAACTAGCAAGGAGAATGAGTATTTCAGTCACCAAGGCAGGGAGATTTTTATCAGCCATTCTGTCTGAGCAAACGTACTGTGTCCAGCAGTCCAGTCTGAGGTCATGGCTGCCCCAGAATTTGGGCGGTTGGGGATATTTTGGGATGCTTTCATTAGAAGGTACAGAGTACAGTTAAGAAACAGGCTTGGGGCGCCAGCATATGATTATGGCAAGACTGGCTGACCACTGGGAAATTGCTGAGCCAACAGGCCGAGAGTCTGGTTGACCTCCCCTGGGGCCAAGTCCACAGAGAGTCACCACCCAACACACCTTCTGAGGGGTAATCTGAAGCACTCAGTGTTCCAAATACTCATCTGAGCAACAGATGTTTTTGTAAGACAAAAGTATTGTACATTTTCAAAGCCTCTGTTTATGAATCTTCTTGCCTTTCTATTTTTAAAGGTGCCTGTATCCAAAAAAATATCCCTTATATTTACTTTAGAATGATCCAGCGTCTTCGCTGCCTGTTTCACTGATGGTTGTTGGGGGAGGGAGTGGGGGGGTGGGAGTTGTTGCAGAAAAGCTCTAACCACAATGCGAAAGTCACTCACTTAGCAGGCTGCAAGTTACCAAGAGCCTGTTCAGAGAACCATTATATAAAGCAGGTATTTTTTAGACTTCTTATGTTTAATGACATTTAATGCTTCTGGATAAAATCTTTCCAGTTTCAATTTGTGGTTAACAAAATATTTCTTTCCTTCTGTGTTTCATGCTTCTTATAGCACCCAAACTTGATGTTTCTTTTTTTTTTCTTCTTGATTTTCAAGCAGCCTGTTTATACAAAGCATGGAAAAGAGTTAAAGTGAGAGAGAATTTAGAGAAGGTGTCATTTGATAACCATGACAACTCAGAAGGCAATAAGAAATTTGGAATCTAATATTTGTTTTATGAGCATTAGCAAACCTGGCAATTGAAGCAGCAGCCCTCTGTTACCTGGCATAGTCAGAGCATGGTTGAACTAGAATAAATCTGAAGAAAATGGGAAAATGTTAATTTGATAGTTTGGAAAGAAAAAATACATAATAAAAATACACTAATGTCACTTTTTGATCATCTCACAACATTTTACATAGTTTATGTGGAAAAAAACAACAACGTTATCCACTGATGCCTCCATGCCCATCGATTCTCCATGCTCGCTTCCTCTCCCATTCCCGGGACGCATGAACCAGCCCTTCATGAGGTTTGGATTCGGCAATAGTGTGTATGTTTTCTTAAAATAACAGGAAAAAAATTAAATGTGAAGCAAGATAAATTAATTATGACAGACTCAAATTGTATTAAAGCATTGACTCTTAGGGTGTCAGGGATTTCAATTTAATTCAGTTTGATTTAAGTAAATCCCTTGAGCTTTTCTGAATCAAAATTTATATTTCAAGTTTGGATGCTATAAGAAGCAAAAGTGCAGTATGTATCAACTAAAACAGATGAAGCCCAAACCAGCAGTGGTTATGATTGTCAGGTTGCTCCTAAAAAGACAACAAATCAACAATAATGAAAATTAAAGTTTCTACAAAAAAAGCAAATCTATAAAAAATCAGGTCCTACTTACCACTTTATAGTTTGCCTTCATTTGTGTGCGTGTGCCTGTGTGTGTGTGTGTGTGTGTGTGTGTGTGTGTGTGTATGCGGGTAGTTTTCCTGGCTACACATTTGCCTCTTCTCTAATTTATTTCCTCCCTTATTGTTTCTTTCCCTTTCCTCTTTTAAATATATCTTAAGGTCTTCTTCAGCAATTCCAGGCCATCTGTCCTCACCGTACTAAATAAGCATTCATGGACACATGGCTGCCTCCTCCAGACTGACAAAGGCTCTTTAGTATAGCTAAGAGAAATGACCCAACAGCAGTGGTAAAGAGGCCTAAAAATATTTAAAGTAAAAAAAAAATAGCAAGACCCACCAACTTTCTCTTTACTTGACTCCCCCATTTTTCTTAAGTTTATTTTATGTTTTACCATTGGAATCTGCCCTAGCAGAATACATTTGCATAATTGCCTGCCAAATTGGATATAAGCTTATTTTTAAAGGTAAAGAATCCTTATATCAGAAAAACAAATTAATAAAAAAAAACAATCTTTAACTTCCTTTTAAGCCATGGCTGCATATATCCTCGTGTAATATAATTGGCAAACATTTAAAAGATGAAAGGTGATTATGTTTAGGAAGCACTCCTGAAATGATACGAAGAGGTTGGTCGATATATATTTTTTAGTAGTTTAATAAGAAGGTACTCAGTAATCAGATATGCTTTCAAATAACTTACATGAATTGTAAGGCATTAAGGACACACAGTTTTTTAAAAAGTATTCAGTGGATTAAATTTTTACATAAAAGACGCAGACTCTTATTTCTTTTTTTAGGTGACCAATCTTGAATTTTTTTTCATGCTCTGTAGAAAATTAACTTGTTTTATTTCCAATGAATACTATTTTCTTATATGTTTGTTAGTTTATTAAAGCATTTTATCTAATGAAAAATATTTTAATTGGATGTAAATTATCACTTTATTTTTTCACAACAGATGCTGTGTGAATTACATGAACTTATATGAATTTCTGAGCTACTCATAAGTATTCAGAAAACTGCTAAAACCTGTTAACTGAATAGAAAATAAGATATTTTCTATCCTCTTTATGGACTAAACCTTGCTTATGTAAAAATTGTTAGGCTTTTTTTCCCCCTGAAACTTACTAATGTATAAGCAAGTGTTTCCTCATTCGTACACCTATAGTATATATGCTTATACCTATGCTAAGTATAGCCCAAAGTGATATCTTCTTGAACTTACATTACAAAATGGCTGAACACTACCTGTCATGTATTTTATGTTAAAAGAAAAAAACCTTTGCTCAACACTGCTGTCACTGATAGACCATCATAAGTCTTTCCTTGGAGTATTTCTGGCTCAATTCCAGTTATTACTAGTTAATTTGCAGAAAAAAACAATACATTTCTTTGAAAACTCAACAGTAAAAATTTCAGCAAATCATATTTTTACAATTTCCAGAGAGAAGGGAATATTTTTAAAATAGTCCTTAAATTGGGATAGCACAAACAGCAAGTTGTCTAGTGTGGTGCCACAAAAATGGAACTCGGCAGACAAACTATCATCTCATCTATTTGAAACACAAACCAAGTTTCAGTTTTACACACCGTCTTTTCAAAATGTATGTTGTGGTGTATATGCCATTAAAATTGGTCTTATGAGGGCTTTTGTTTGTATGTAGAGAGAATAGAGGCAATGAGGTGGGGGAAGAAGGACCTGAATTTAGGTGAGGATGAATTTCATGAAGCAGTAGGTGTTCATCAGTGTGTGTCTTACAGTGTTCAGTGTTTTTTTTATAGAATGTTTCCCCCTCCAAAAAAAAAAAAAATCTAGTGGGTGTTCAGTGGTTTCTTTTGTTGTTCAATCTGTTAATTAGAATTTTGCCACAAATCTTCATGAAGAACTAAGTATTATAGAAAGGTCTTATTTTAAAATTTAGAAAATATGAATGCCAAAATCAAATAATTATAAACCTGAGTGAAAAACTATCAAAATACTTTACATGTTTGAAAATAAAAAGCACAGCACCATTTAATAACAGAAAGCTAGCATTAGGGACATGTCCAGGATCTGATTTGGGAAGGAAGCAGGATCAAAGCAGCAGAGCTCTGTATGGATAGTAGATAAAATGCCATATTTACATTTTCATTTTGACCTGCAGTGAGAGAGTAAATTATAGCTCTAACTCAGAGTTTTCCAAATCCAGGATAAATGGGTAGAGATCAAGGAACTGCTTCATCTCTAATATACTAAACCTAAATAAATAAATAATAAATAAATAAATAAATAAATAAATAAATAAATAAAAAAGAAAAGAAAGAAAAAGAAAAAGAAAAAAAAAAAGGAAGAAAAGAGATTAGAGGGAGAGACCCGGGAGTAGAAACAGTATCAATCCAACCCTTCCTAAATATGACTTAAGCTACAAGTGTAAGGCATTTCTTATACATTTTTTTTTTTTTGCTCTATGTTTTCTTTGGTAATTCTTTTCAGTTCGCTGTATCAAAATCTTGATGAAGAATTATGAACAATACATCTTCTTTATATTTTAAATTAATTTCATAGGAGCCAAGTACTTACAGTCAGTGCATTTGAAAATAATCCCTAAGTTAGAGACGCAGCACATTGCACTCTGGGAAGCAACATAACATAATGGAATAATACAGATGCTAAAATCAAAAGACTTAATTTATAAATTCTTACTCCATTTCTTACCAGGTATATGGCCCTTTCAAATTACCTACCTCCCTGAGCCTCAGCCTCCTCCTCTGTAACAAGGAGATCATAATTGCTTCATCGTGGACTGATCATGAACATTAAACATGATAATATATGTAAAGCACCCAAAAGAGGTTTAGACCCATTGTGGGTGTTCGGAAAATTTGAAGTCCCGCATCCTTGCCTACCTCATCCCATAATCACTTTGATCACCAGAAAAATGATTGCTCAGAAATTTCCTGGAACAGTGAGAAATTCTTTGGGATATTTTTCATTCTGAAGTCAACAGTCTTCTTAATAAAGACTGTGATCAATGCAAAGTGGATTTTCATATTTAAAAGATGTATGTGGGTAGCTCTGGTGGGGAGTTTTCTTTTTAAAAATCCCCTACTGAGAGCCTTAATTATCATGAGTTATGAGTATACTAAAAAGGTATCAAAATTATTATTTTGTTAACAGATCCCCTTAATTCATGTATATACAATCCCAATCCATGATTCACAGAACAACCTGATCATGGAACATGATTCATTCAAATAATACTTAGAGTTGTGTTATTGTCAGAGTCAAATAAATGTTATAAACTCATAGACTGTCTTGTGGTACATATAGCATAGATGGAACTGACAACTAGTAAAACTTGTGCAAAACCACTACTTCACAGAAAAAATGATATTCTGCAAAGGGAAAAGCTTTTTGAAAAAATTTTAGTGTACTATAATATTTCATTAACTTAATTATAATGCTTCAAAACTTAAAAAAAATCTGTAGCCTAAGAAAAAGATTTTATTTCTGATCAGTAATATAAATAATATAATTTGTCTTTGCTTAGAAATTTGTGGAAGTCCTCATGGCCTTCTACCAAGTAAGTCCATAAGTGCGGAGTTTTATTGTAGTAAGTCTGGAGAAAGAGTATAAATGAAATATAATGGTGTCACTTGTCATAATTTAAAAATTAATGTCTATTTTTAACTGATTACAATGTCTTTTTTTACTTTATATGAGCATGTATACACAGACACACACACATTGATTCTATGCATTTAACTAATAGCACAGAAATACCACCCAAGCTGTTGTCTTGGAGTAATCTCACAAATAAACAGAAATAGAGTAGGACTGCTTAAGAACTGCATGTGTTCTACTTTACCTATATTACAAAGGGCCCAAGTATTTTTTGGAGTCTAGAAATACCTAATGGAACTGATATTACTTAGCAAAGATTCCATAATGCCAACATCTAACCTTGGTTTCCACGAAACAGTTTAAATTACTATGGAAACAAAAGCACAAATACTTTGCCAGAATCTGCTGTGTGAAGTAGCAATAATCACTTTCTCTTATTGTCAGACAAGAGAATATCATATAAGTAAAGGAGAGAGAAACAGACTATAGGGGGAAAAGTAGGGTGTGACGTGTACTACAAAAGGAAAAGGCTAATAAAAAGGAAAATGAATGAGGTCTGGCATTCATTCTTATGAATATTATTTCATAAAATTTTGGTTTGATTTACAAGAAAACAAGTTAAATCATTTCTGGCTAGTTCAGGCAATGAAACCGTTCATCTGGATTGGTCCTAGTGAGCATTTATGTTTCTCTCTGAAGAACATAGCTTGACTCTAAATTCACGATTCTGCACTTTATCTCTAGCCAGAACAGGAACAGTCTATCTTATTCTAGTGAAGAGAGTTGAAGCATTATCTTCATTTATAGCCTCTCATTCTGTGAAGAGATAAAGATTGATGTTCTTTTTTATTTTTTTAACATGTGTATTTATGTATTTATAATTGAAACTTAAATTTACCCGGTAGTGTATGTCCAATATATTTCAACAAAGGATGGTATTATTTAAATTTGTACAAATTACACTGTGAGCATAATCAGGATAGTCTACCTTAGCCTGGGATAGCATCTCCAAAATTGCAGTAGATTAGCACAACAGACATGTGCTTCTTGCTCATCCCAGGACACCTGGGAACTCTGTTCTACATCTTCTCACACCAGGCAGATGAAGTTTCTATCACCTGGAAAGTTACTGGT
Organism: Herpailurus yagouaroundi; assembly: GCF_014898765.1. NCBI lineage: Eukaryota > Metazoa > Chordata > Mammalia > Carnivora > Felidae > Herpailurus > Herpailurus yagouaroundi. Next base: position 87,898,857 of record NW_024412377.1, read on the forward strand.
TGCCCTGGCAGTAGAAGGGAACAGCAAATTGCACTCTTCTTTGAAAGGCTCCATCTTGAAATGACACCTGTCACTTCTTCTCACATTTCATTAACCAAAGAAAGTCATAAGGACATAAATGTGTTTCATGCCATGAGGACAGGGAAATGCAATTTTACCATGTGACCAAAAGAAGAGATACTAGTGGCCAATCACATTTAGACTAACCAGTGGGAAGGCTGAGCAATCAATATTTTCTGTTTTCATTGTTGTTAATAACCCTCTCATCATGATTATGTGGAAACCCACGTTGATTAACGTGTTCAAAACTATTGAATAGTTTATCCTTTATAATTGTGTGTCAGACATACAAAAAAATAGTCCCCCACTTGCAAGGATCCTTTTCCCTGAAATGTTTTTTCCACAAAAGAACAGCCACCAGAAAATTTTGGGACTTGTAAAAACTTAATTATCACAATAATGATCCTAGTGTCACAGTGTATAAGTCTCAGTATACTCGTTAAATCTGTGCTATGGATACCATCTTCTTCATTTCTTTTATATGCTTTTTTTGTTTCTGAATTGAAAGTCAGGGCTCCTGTTTTATCCAAAAATCTCTGGGTCAACGTTGCCATTATGGCTCCAGTTGTTATTGCTGTGCTGTTGCCAAGGCAGCCAAAATACAGACCTGGGTTCAAAGTAGTTGCTGGGTGTGTAAGAGAGTAGTCACTTCCACTTTCATGAATACAGCTGCTCTGAATGTGACAAATACCATTATCATCATGGGTCTTATTACCTCCAGCCACAAGGTGCTATCTGAACAAATGCTGGGTTTTCACTGCCAGACTCTTGAATATGTCACATTTTTCTTTGGATCTTTGGGTTATTGTAACAGCTGTTTGTAAACATTGTAAAGCCTACATTAGGTACCGAATGAGTAAGAATATTTTGACCCAAATGTCTGCCCTCTGAACTATTGTAAGGAATGCAGTATGTCTGCTGACACTTAAAGCAGTAGATTTAAATAGCAACCGGGATCAACTTCCAGCTGAATAAGTCAATAGGCATTTTCAGTTTCGGACTCCATCTGGGTCAGTTTTCTTTCATCAGCTGGCCTGAGAACATCCGAGGGTATTCAGACCATACTGAAAAAAAGAAAAGGAGGGGAATAGCAAGTAGGTATTTCCACCAAGATTTTGTCTGGGCAGTACTTTCCCTAAAAGTCTAATATATGCTCTTCCATAGTTTAGGTTACCAGTGCTTGGTGAAAAGCATTTCTTTTCTTTAGAAACAGGGACACGAGCAGCTTTAGAATTTGTCATGCTCTGATCTCTTTCGTTCTGTAAATACCCCATGCTATTTTATGTAGTGGTAATGAGTTAGATATTTCTAGTGCTTGCATGGTAAGCAGTCATGAGGGTTGTTGTAATAAATAAATAGTAAGAGCACATTGCTCTGATAATAGCAACTTTCATTGAAGGATGTGAATGTGCCTTGCAAAAGAGTGATACAGAATCCTTAGAAAGGCTTTTATTACAAGAAATGTAATACAACAATTTTTAAATGAAACAGGCAGAGTGGAGAGAGAATCTCTGACCTTGTGTTGCTAGTGTCAGTTGTCATTGTGGACACCTAGGCTCTCAAACCAAGCAGTTGAGAAGCTAAGAATCATTCTTGTAAGAAAATGCATTTATCACGCATTGAATATTATGAGAAACGTTGTCCTCGAGATTCCTCGATTTTATAGATACCATACATCTTCCCACAAATTATATTACATAGTCACCTTTGGAAGTAGCCAAGTGATGTATATCCGGTTGAAATTTGACTTAGGATTAAAAATAAGACACTTAAAATAATAGTCTTATTCTTTTATCTGCTCTTCACAGGATAATCGGATATATCGCAGCCATGATCCTCAAAAATTAAAAAAAGTTTTCCAACCATCTTGCTTAAATACAGGAAACTGAGGTGAGTATGTGTGTATATACATAAACAACGCTACCAGAGGTATAATTCATGTAGTTATCTCTAAAATAAGTACTTTGTTAAACAAAATTTATCTTATTTTAAAAATATTCGGTCATAGTTAAAGGTAGAATTAAATGCAGAACTACCAAGATAAGTAACTTAGTGCGTGTATGCTGGTGACAGGAAAAAGTTAGACAGACTGAGATTTAAAGTCACTATGGATAATCAAGAATTGACTAAACACGAGACATAGCATTTCATGTAAAAGATGCAGGGGAGTCCTTTAATGCGTTCTTTTCCTGTGATGGTTGAACAAACTGAGGTTTGTTCTAGTCTCAACATACACAGAATCTCAAAATGAAACAGGCAAAGTTGTGTTCTGCTCTTTGATAGTGTGATGATGTTTGTGAGGCTTCTCACTTTGTTCACATGTTGCCTTGAAATAAAGAAGGCTCTTTCATTTGAACATGTGTCCTGAATTTCTTTATAAAATTAAAATTGAAAATGGAGACTAGGAATAGTGCCTGAGATCTCTTACATCTGTTTTGTCATGGAAATTCTTTGTCGAGGCTGGCCCTATGTTAAGTGGTGGGAAAGAGTAAATTTGTGTTTTATTATCTTCTGCATCTCTCTCTTTTTTTTATTCTAGTATATATTCAAGTATATTTTCCTGGATTGTATTCCTACTCCAAAGCCCCTTGAAGCCCACAACTTAGTGCCCCTAAGAATGTAGGAATTTTAGAAAGTGTCCTATCTATATATATTTTGCTCATTCTCATCTATTGCTACAATTCTCTAGATTAGAGTTCTGAGTGCAGCGGACTATAATGTAATGATATCAATATATTGCACATATATTGCACAAATGTGTGATAAACTAAATTGCACATTCTGTATAAGCAAACATCTATTCTGTCAAGAGATTTATCTTGTTCAGAGAATTATCTATAGAAACAATGTCATAAATGGTTGCTGTGTTTCCAAATTCACAGAAAACAAAAAACAAAATCTTGAACTTATATTAAATACCCCTGCTCCCCTCCTGGCTGCCCCTTCTCCTGGTCAGAAATGTGAGTCTCCTAGAATAGGTGATCTCACCTTCATTGGTAGAAAACAATCTGAGAGTACTAATTCCCACTCTTTCATGAAAGCGTGAATGACTTTTAATCCCTTAAACTCCCAAAGGTTGAGTGGTTAGAATAGTTGTTACCGAAATAAATCATGTATTTATAGAAACTTAATATAACAGGGAAACTACAGTGAAAAATGTTCAGATGATATGTAAGGACTTATTTTTTTAGCTGACACATGGGCAAATCATACCAGCCCAGACTTTTGCCTCTGGACCTTTTAGTCTACAATGCTCATGATTTGGGGACCTTTTTCAACTTCTTGCACCATAGAATCTTTGAAAAGTCCCATTCATCTACATTGTGGTTCCCATTTCAGCAGCTGCAAGGGACTAGTGTGTGGGAAAAGTGTGACAGGAAAGAAGGTATTGTGTGCATTGATTTGAGGTAAATCAGAAACATTGGGTATTTGCATTCGACCAGGGACTTTCTGGGGATAGTGACTTAACTGGAACTCTGAGGCATTCAGGCTCCATGGAAGGCTGTTGAGAAAATATCGAAGTCCCTCAAATCACACTATTTGTGTGGCCTTTTGTATTCTTTATTTGTAATTCAAATACTCATTTTCGCTAATTTCTAAGTGAAATCGTAATTTATAAGTCATAAGCCTGGCTTGCAAGCCATGGTACCAGCGATGACTAACCCTGTGTTCTTAGAAAAATCACTTCATCTCTTTGAGTCTCTGTTCTTTCAAGGGTCGAATGAGATTGTGATTCTAGCTGTCCCTTAAAAGGTGGTGGAGACACAGTGGACTATTAGATGCAAGCATGCTTAGACAAATTTAGGAGCATTATGTAAGTTTAACTCCTTTAATTAAGTACTGTAAGATGGAACAAAATGCAACCTTAAAATATTTTTTCTCTTCCTCTATATTAGAACTAATTTAGCATAGAAACGAAGTTCATTATTTAGGGAAATTAAAATGTCACTATTTTCTTGAAACTGAAATTAACTGCAGTTTCAGATTTTATAAGGTAATTGTTGGAATACCTATATACAAATGCTTATTTCCTGACTTTTAGAATGCCAGGAAACTCATTATACTTCCAAGGATCCTTTAACACTCGAGACAACGTAGTTTTATCTCCCTTTTATGGTCTGTGCCTTTTTCTTTTATTCGTGGGGTACCAAGTTTTATTCTAGGTACAGATTCGAAGATATTTGAACATATGTGATAAACTAAAATTAAACTAAACTAAAATTAAACTAAAACTGAACTAAAATTAAAAATAGAGTTTTAATTTTATATCATACAAAGCATTTATTAGAGTGCATGATTTTATTTTGGAATCCAAGAAACAGCCTTTGGTAACTTAAAGATGTAATTGAGGAAATATTTCAGAGGATTGGGTCCTGTGTTTAACAGATTGAAATGGAGACAAGAAAGAGTAAAGCTTCCTATATTATTGTCACTGAGGTCCATTTATACCCACAGTGCATGAAGCATTAGAAAATATAAGTGAAAATGCAGTATAGTCAGCCAGACATTCCTACGTTACCCAAAAAGATGATCTAGGGCAAAACCAAACACTGTATGACTCATTTCCATAGCCTGCCATTGCACAGACAGGACTATGGCTTGTATCATAGTATATGCCTAATTGGTAGTTCCATTTGATTAAAATCGGAAATAATTGCAACCTATCAATACTAATAATCCAAAGTATTTTATAATGGACCTTATTCTTTCCAGACTCGAAAACACCATACCATATACCAAATATAAAATATAAAACCAATTAGGAACAGGTTTTAAATATATCTTTATAATATATGTTTATTATCAATATTATATATATTGATGCATACATTTATAAATACATATAAGCATATGTATATATAATTAACAATCTTAAACATTCTCAGTATTATGCTATCACAAAGTCAGGTTTTTTTTTCTGGATTTATGTTAATATTGTACTTTAAAATTATTCTTATCCTCTTTATCTGTGGAGGGCTCTGGTAATTCTATAAAATATCCACACACTTAACATAGTCTGATTTATTGAACAATAAAGTGTCTTGAGTGCCCAAACCAGATTCTTGGGAATTTAGCAGACTTAGGCCACCTATGAATCAGTACATTGTTCACAGCTTCGGCAGAAAGCAAATTGGACCAGGTGGGCTCCATTATGTCCCTTGATAAATAACTTTGCCCAGGGAGTCAGAGAAGAGTATCTACTAACCTCTAAAGTAAGAATAATGAAGGTGAAAGGGTAAGTCAGAAATGTGGGTGTCAGCTTGACTCCTGACTCTCCCTTACCTCTAATCCACGCCAAGTCTATCTCTTAAACTTCAGTTATATTCCTGAGTTCCTTTACCACATCCTCTCCAGTCACCATCATTTATCCCCTGAATCATTGAAACAGTTTCCTAAGTGGTTTCTTATAGTTTAGCTCCCCTTACAGCATTAGTTTCCCATACTGCACTGAATATAATCATCCAAAAATTCAAATAATATCAACTCTCTCCCCTACTGAAAAGTCTTCTACCACTTTCCATAGTCTTAAGGACAAATGGATCGGTTTGTTCATGTTTCTCTTTTATATGGTTGGTTTTCCTTCACCTTTTCAAGATTTTTGGATGTGTAGTCACACTTACAAATGATGGACTATATTTAATAGTAAAAGTAACTGGTACATATTCTGTTTGCTCTCATTCAGGACTCTTTCCCCATGAGGCCTCTCACCTCAGTGAGAAGGCTGACTGAAGGTTCCGCATAAGTAGGGGAAGTCAGGGGAATGTTTTGACAGGCAGTCTCTTTGAAGTACCCCTGGGAAAAAAGCAGGTTACAGAACAGGAAGCTCCTCTAGGCCTAGTATACTCTGCTACAAAGAGGGAGTGCTTTCTGACTGGCACTTGAAACCTATTGTTTTCTGTACTGTGTGGCAGTCTAGAGGAGTGTTGAGGTCTACTTGACTTTTCTCTCATACAGCAGCATCTTCACAAGATAACTTTCTTTGGGACATTACCCACATGCCCACTTGATTTGTAGAACAGCTCTTGGGCTTTTGCTGAAGACCTTTGCTATCAAACCATAGCTCTATTTACACCTGTATAGGGGGAAGAGTTCAACTTTCCAGGTTGTTTGGAAAGTACATTACTAAATAATGACCTAGGCTTGACCCTTGGCCTATCTCTGACCCCTGTTTTTGTTGATTCACTTTGGGGGTCTTTTGTCACTTTTGATAAATTTTATCTTTCATTTTTCTACCAGTCATATTTAATTTGTTGCTGTCTTCCCAAAATGTTTATAAAATTTTTATTCACTGATGATACACATTTATTGCCCATTCCTTTTAATTTATCATTTCTATCCAGAGAGACTTTGAGAGAAAGAAAATACAGACAAGTTTGAATTCAGTAGATCATTTTGAACTAGAAGATTAAGTTTACCTTTAATTTTTTTGGAAAAATAGTTTGGTTAAGTTAATAATTATATCTAGGAGAACTCACTGTTTTAAATACCTTTAAGAATTTCACAACGTATGGGTCCATTGATGGATAAACGGATAAAGAAGTTGTGGTACACATATACAATGGATTGTTATTCAGCCATTTACAATAATGTGGATGGACCTTAAGGAAATTATGCTCAATGAAATAAGGTAGAGACCAATACTACATAATCTCACAGAGTATGTGGAATTTAAAAACAAAACAAAACAGAACAGCCTCAAAGAAAAAAGATCAGATTTGTGGTTACCAGAGGCTGGAGGATAGAAGGGGGAATTGGATAAAGGTGGTAAAAGGTACAAACTTCCAGTTTTAAGATACATATGTACTAGGGATGTTATGTGGAATATGATGACTATAGTTAACACTGCTGTATGGTATATTGCAAACTGTTAACAGAGTAAATTCTAGGAGCTAATTATCATAAGGAAACACTTTTTTTCTTTTTCTTTTCTTAAATACCTATATGAGATGATGGATGTTAACTAAACTTATTGTGGTAGTCATTTATGCTGTATAGCTTACACTTATCCAGTGCCGTATGTCAGTTATATCTCAATGAAATTGTAACAAAACTCAAAAACATTTCTATTAATTTACAAACAAACACTTATTCTTATTTGAAAAGACCTTTCAAGAATCAATTTATCAGACATATGACCATATCAAAATTAATAAAATTGTCCTTATAAAGATTCTATTTTCCACTTCAGACAGATAACATTTTAAGGAATTTTGATTGTTAATTATAAAATATCAATAATCAATGATATGGAAATCAGTCAAACTGATGGTAGTGAATATACCATTTTGTTGCTAAAATGCAATAAATGATATTTAAGCCATTTTTAGTTATTTAAACAAAACCTTATTTATTATGCCAGTCTTCAGCCAATCTTCTTGATGATTTTTCCCATCACAGTATAATTTTCAATTATCACATTTTCTTAAAGTCAACTGAAATTACAGTAATTAATGGAGATTAACTAAATTATATACCTTTTTGAACTATCCTAACAACTAGAAGATTACTGACAAATGACTCAGTGAAGATTTGAAAACTATCATAATATACCCATTGGAACTGGTTATTTTGAGAGATACATGATGGTAAAAAAGGAGAAGCAGAAATAATCAAATACATGGGGTATTCTCAAAATCGCTACACACATTATTGATGGGCACCAAACATTAACTTTCACTGAAATCTAGTGTTAGAAATTAGTCTATGGGTTATACATATACTTCACACAGAAATTCCATTAAGTCTGTCTGAGGAGATAACCCATGGGACCAGCAATAAATGGTTATGTGGTAGGGAATGACTTTTAACAAAAGGTTAAATAAAATTGTACTGATGTTATTTTATTTTTTTTATTTATATATGAAATTTATTGTCAAATTGGTTTCCATACAACACCCAGTGCTCATCCCAAAAGGTGCCCTCCTCAATACCCATCACCCACCCTCTCCTCCCTCCCACCCCCCATCAACCCTTAGTTTGTTCTCCGTTCTCAACAGTCTCATATGCTTTGGCTCTCTCCCACTCTAACCTCTTTTTTTTTTTCCTTCCCCTCCCCCATGGGTTCCTGTTAAGTTTCTCAGGATCCACATAAGAGTGAAACCATATGGTATCTGTCTTTCTCTGTATGGCTTATTTCACTTAGCATCACACTCTCCAGTTCCATCCACGTTGCTACAAAAGGCCATATTTCATTTTTTCTCATTGCCATGTAGTAGTCCATTGTGTATATAAACCACAATTTCTTTATCCATTCATCAGTTGATGGACATTTAGGCTCTTTCCATAATTTGGCTATTGTTGAGAGTGCTGCTATGAACATTGGGGTACAAGTGCCCCTATGCATCAGTACTCCTGTGTCCCTTGGATAAATTCCTAGCAGTGCTATTGCTGGGTCATAGGGTAGGTCTATTTTTAATTTTCTGAGGAACCTCCACACTGCTTTCCAGAGCGGTTGCACCAATTTGCATTCCCACCAACAGTGCAAGAGGGTTCCCGTTTCTCCACATCCTCTCCAGCATGTATAGTCTCCTGGTTTGTTCATTTTGGCCACTCTGACTGGCGTGAGGTGATACCTGAGTGTGGTTTTGATTTGTATTTCCCTGATAAGGAGCGACGTTGAACATCTTTTCATGTGCCTGTTGGCCATCCGGATGTCTTCTTTAGAGAAGTGTCTATTCATGTTTTCTGCCCATTTCTTCACTGGGTTATTTGCTTTTCGGGTGTGGAGTTTGGTGAGCTCTTTATAGATTTTGGATACTAGCCCTTTGTCCGATATGTCATTTGCAAATATCTTTTCCCATTCCGTTGGTTGCCTTTTCGTTTTGTTGGTTGTTTCCTTTGCTGTGCAGAAGCTTTTTATCTTCATAAGGTCCCAGTAATTCACTTTTGCTTTTAATTCCCTTGCCTTTGGGGATGTGTCGAGTAAGAGATTGCTACGGCTGAGGTCAGAGAGGTCTTTTCCTGCTTTCTCCTCTAAGGTTTTGATGGTTTCCTGTCTCACATTCAGGTCCTTTATCCATTTTGAGTTTATTTTTGTGAATGGTGTGAGAAAGTGGTCTAGTTTCAACCTTCTGCATGTTGCTGTCCAGTTCTCCCAGCACCATTTGTTAAAGAGACTGTCTTTTTTCCATTGGATGTTCTTTCCTGCTTTGTCAAAGATGAGTTGGCCATACGTTTGTGGGTCTAGTTCTGGGGTTTCTATTCTATTCCATTGGTCTATGTGTCTGTTTTTGTGCCAATACCATGCTGTCTTGATGATGACAGCTTTGTAGTAGAGGCTAAAGTCTGGGATTGTGATGCCTCCTGCTTTGGTCTTCTTCTTCAAAATTACTTTGGCTATTCGGGGCCTTTTGTGGTTCCATATGAATTTTAGGATTGCTTGTTCTAGTTTCGAGAAGCATGCTGGTGCAATTTTGATTGGGATTGCATTGAATGTGTAGATAGCTTTGGGTAGTATTGACATTTTGACAATATTTATTCTTCCAATCCATGAGCAGGGAATGTCTTTCCATTTCTTTAAATCTTCTTCAATTACCTTCATAAGCTTTCTATAGTTTTCAGCATACAGATCCTTTACATCTTTGGTTAGATTTATTCCTAGGTATTTGATGCTTCTTGGTGCAATTGTGAATGGGATCAGTTTCTTTATTTGTCTTTCTGTTGCTTCATTGTTAGTGTATAATAATGCAACTGATTTCTGTACATTGATTTTATATCCTGCAACTTTGCTGAATTCATGTATCAGTTCTAGCAGACTTTTGGTGGAGTCTATCGGATTTTCCATGTATAATAGCATGTCATCTGCAAAAAGCGAAAGCTTGACTTCATCTTTGCCAATTTGGATGCCTTTGATTTCCTTTTGTTGTCTGACTGCTGATGCTAGAACTTCCGGCACTATGTTAAACAACAGTGGTGAGAGTGGGCATCCCTGTCGTGTTCCTGATCTCAGGGAAAAAGCTCTCAGTTTTTCCCCGTTGAGGATGATGTTAGCTGTGGGCTTTTCATAAATGGCTTTTATGATCTTTAAGTATGTTCCTTCTATCCCGACTTTCTCAAGGGTTTTTATTAAGAAAGGGTGCTGGATTTTGTCAAAGGCCTTTTCTGCATCGATTGACAGGATCATATGGTTTTTCTCTTTTTTTTTTGTTAATGTGATGTATCACGATTTGTGAATGTTGAACCAGCCCTGCATCCCAGGAATGAATCCCACTTGATCATGGTGAATAATTCTTTTTATATGCCGTTGAATTCGATTTGCTAGTATCTTATTGAGAATTTTTGCATCCATATTCATCAGGGATATTGGCCTGTAGTTCTCTTTTTTTACTGGGTCTCTGTCTGGTTTAGGAATCAAAGTCATACTGGCTGCATAGAATGAGTCTGGAAGTTTTCCTTCCCTTTCTATTTCTTGGAATAGCTTGAGAAGGATAGGTATTATCTCTGCTTTAAACGTCTGGTAGAACTCCCCTGGGAAGCCATCTGGTCCTGGACTCTTATTTGTTGGGAGATTTTTGATAACCGATTCAATTTCTTCGCTGGTTATGGGTCTGTCCAAGCTTTCTATTTCCTCCTGATTGAGTTTTGGAAGAGTGTGGGTGTTCAGGAATTTGTCCATTTCTTCCAGGTTGTCCAATTTGTTGGCATATAATTTTTCATAGTATTCCCTGATAATTGTTTGTATCTCTGAGGGATTGGTTGTAATCATTCCATTTTCATTCATGATTTTATCTATTTGGGTCATCTCCCGTTTCTTTTTGAGAAGCCTGGCTAGAGGTTTGTCAATTTTGTTTATTTTTTCAAAAAACCAACTCTTGGTTTCATTGATCTGCTCTACAGTTTTTTTAGATTCTATATTGTTTATTTCTGCTCTGATCTTTATTATTTCTCTTCTTCTGCTGGGTTTAGGCTGCCTTTGCTGTTCTGCTTCTATTTCCTTTAGGTGTGCTGTTAGATTTTGTATTTGGGATTTTTCTTGTTTCTTGAGATAGGCCTGGATTGCAATGTATTTTCCTCTCAGGACTGCCTTCGCTGCGTCCCAAAGCGTTTGGATGGTTGTATTTTCATTTTCGTTTGTTTCCATATATTTTTTAATTTCTTCTCGAATTGCCTGGTTGACCCACTCATTCGTTAGTAGGGTGTTCTTTAACCTCCATGCTTTTGGAGGTTTTCCAGACTTTTTTCTGTGGTTGATTTCAAGCTTCATAGCATTGTGGTCTGAAAGTATGCATGGTATGATTTCAATTCTTGTAAACTTATGAAGGGCTGTTTTGTGACCCAGTATATGATCTATCTTGGAGAATGTTCCATGTGCACTCGAGAAGAAAGTATATTCTGTTGCTTTGGGATGCAGAGTTCTAAATAGATCTGTCAAGTCCATCTGATCCAATGTCTCATTCAGGGCCCTTGTTTCTTTATTGACCGTGTGTCTAGATGATCTATCCATTTCTGTAAGTGGGGTGTTAAAGTCCCCTGCAATTACCACATTCTTATCAATAAGGTTGCTTGTGTTTATGAGTAATTGTTTTATATATTTGGGCGCTCCGGTATTCGGCGCATAGACATTTATAATTGTTAGCTCTTCCTGATGGATAGACCCTGTCACTATTATATAATGTCCTTCTTCATCTCTTGTTACAGCCTTTAATTTAAAGTCTAGTTTGTCTGATAGAAGTATGGCTACTCCAGCTTTCTTTTGGCTTCCAGTAGCATGATAAATAGTTCTCCATCCCCTCACTCTCAATTTAAAGGTGTCCTCAGGTCTAAAATGAGTCTCTTGTAGACAGCAAATAGATGGGTCTTGTTTTTTTATCCATTCTGATACCCTATGTCTTTTGGTTGGCGCATTTAATCAATTTACATTCAGTGTTATTATAGAAAGATATGGGTTTAGAGTCATTGTGATGTCTGTATGTTTTATGCTTGTCGTGATGTCTCTGGTACTTTGTCTCACAGGGTCTCCCTTAGGATCTCTTGTAGGGCTGGTTTAGTGGTGACAAATTCCTTCAGTTTTTGTTTGTTTGGGAAGACCTTTATCTCTCCTTCTATTCTAAATGACAGACTTGCTGGATAAAGGATTCTCGGCTGCATATTTTTTCTGTCTAGCACCCTGAAAATCTCGTGCCAATTCTTTCTGGCCTGCCAAGTTTCAAAAGAGAGATCAGTCACGAGTCTTATAGGTCTCCCTTTATATGTGAGGGCATGTTTACCCCTTGCTGCTTTCAGAATTTTCTCTTTATCCTTGTATTTTGCCAGTTTCACTATGATATGTCATGCAGAAGATCGATTCAAGTTACGTCTGAAGGGAGTTCCATGTGCCTCTTGGATTTCAATGCCTTTTTCCTTCCCCACTTCAGGGAAGTTCTCAGCTATTATTTCTTCAAGTACCCCTTCAGCACCTTTCCCTCTCTCTTCCTCCTCTGGGATACCAATTATGCGTATATTATTTCTTTTTAGTGTATCACTTAGTTCTCTAATTTTCCCCTCATACTCCTGGATTTTTTTATCTCTCTTTTTCTCAGCTTCCTCTTTTTCCATAACTTTATCTTCTAGTTCACCTATTCTCTCCTCTGCCTCTTCAATCCGAGCCATGCTGGTTTCCATTTTGTTATTCATTTCGTTTAAAGCGTTTTTCAGCTCCTCGTGACTGTTCCTTAGTCCCTTGATCTCTGTAGCAAGAGATTCTCTGCCCCTCAGCTATACTGTTTTCAAGCCCAGCGATTAATTTTATGGCTATTATTCTAAATTCACTTTCTGTTACATTATTTAAATCCTTTTTGATCAGCTCATTAGCTGTTGTTATTTCCTGGAGATTCTTCTGAGGGGAATTCTTCCGCTTGGTCATTTTGGATAGTCCCTGGCGTGGTGAGGACCTGCAGGGCACTTCCCCTGTGCTGTGGTGTATAACTGGAGTTGGTGGGCGGAGCCGCAGTCAGACCTGATGTCTGCCCCCAGCCCACCGCTGGGGCCACAGTCAGACTGGTGTGTGCCTTCTCTTCCCCTCTCCTAGGGGTGGGATTCACTGTGGGGTGGGGTGGCCTGTCTGGGCTACTTGCACACTGCCAGGCTTGTGATGCTGGGGATCTGGCGTCTTAGCTGGGGTGGGTAGGCAAGGTGCACAGGGGCAGGAGGGGCAGGCTTAGCTTGCTTCTCCTTAGGTGATCCACTTCAGCAGGAGCCCTGTGGCAGCAGGAGGGAGTCAGATCCACTGCCAGAGGTTTGGCTCCGCAGAAGCACAGTTGGGTGTTTGTGCGGAGGAGCATGTTCCCTGGCAGGAACTGGTTCTCTTTGGGATTTTGGCTGGGGGATGGGGGGGGGGGGCGAGATGGCGCTGGCTAGCGCCTTTGTTCCCCACCAAACTGAGCTCTGTCGTCAGGGGGCTCAGCAGCTCTCCTTCCCTTTGTCCTCCAGCCTTCCCGCTTTCTGAGCAGAGCTGTTAACTTATGACCTCCCAGACGCTAAGTCGCTAAGTCGCGCTTGCTGTCGGAACACAGTCCGTCAGGCCCCTCCGCTTTTTGCAAGCCAGACTTGGGGGCTCTGCTTGGCCGGCGAGCCGCCCCTCTGCCCCGGCTCCCTCCCGCCAGTCCGTGGAGTGCGCACCGCCTCACCGCCCTTCCTACCCTCTTCCGTGGGCCTCTCGTCTGTGCTTGGCTCCGGCGACTCCGTTCTGCTAATCCTCTGGCGGTTTTCTGGGTTATTTAGGCAGGTGTAGGTGGAATCTAAGTGATCAGCAGGACGCGAGGTGAGCCCAGCGTCCTCCTACGCCGCCATCTTCCCTCTCTCCCCTTATGTTATTTTAAACTGATTGCTCAAGACAGTGATTCCTTTGGAATGGTCCTTAGTACAATTTGCTCTCTAATTCTGTTTTTGTTTGTTTGTTTGTTTGTTTGTCTTTATTTAATCTTCAGTACCCCTTTATTTCCCTGATGGTAATATTTTCCTACCCATCTACTTCTTATGGTCTCCCAAATCAGATCCTTCTGTCCAGGATCTGTCAATGGTTGTCTTATCCTTCACAGAGGTCTTCATACATGGGAAACTTCATTATTCTTTTACCCCTTCCTCCCATGATTATCCTTTGTTCCATCAGCAGTCAGTGTGAAAGGCAAGTATAAGATTGGTTAGATGTTCCTATTATGTATCATAGCTTTCTACACTATAATTTTGAATGGTGCATGACAAAACTGTGATAGTAGTTTAACCTTCTTAAGACTAAAATGGACTAAAGGTAATTATTATTTCTGTTACTGATCTGTCCAAAACATCTTGCAAATTAAACATATCATTATAGTATATATCTTTTTCTTGCAGAGAAGTATTTTTGTCTCAAAACATTATAAACATGGTGCATAAATTCAACTCTATAAATGTTTTCTATCTACTCTATCTATACAAATATCCATTTCAATTAAGCATACATCTAATAATGCCTTTGCACTAGAGTTATAATTAAAGTGCACTTTGAAACTCCATCCATGAATATACTGATACTCAACTTTTCTCTTTACTAGTACTAATAACATTGGTTCTCACGATTCTTATATTCCTAAAAGCCAAACTTGCTTCCCAAATTCCCACTATATTGTATTCTAGAAACTCATTTCAATAGTTAAGAAGTGTCTCTAACACACATACAAGTGTGTTTACATACAGAGGTTTAAATTCAGCAGTTGGTGAATTTTAACAAGGTGAGGCAAAATAGATTGAAAGGAAGCTTTTAGTTTTCATCTTTTCAAATGGAACTTAATCCAAGATCTAAGGGCAATGGTATATAAAAAATACCTGGCTCTAAATCACGTTTTTTCATGAGAAGTTGGCTATTAATGCTGACTGGATTTCTCTATAATTTGATCTCAGAGAGTTCACACAGCCCAATATTTGGGATGCCTACGAACGAGAAAAATTAAAGATTACTCAAAGATATCAGATAACCGAAAAACAGAAATTTTGTTCAATATTAAAATAAAGACCTCATCGGGACTCCACTTTTAAAGAATTTTGAGAGTCTTAGCCACAAATCCAACAGCTAATATTTGTGTATTTGTATTAAGTAAAGTATTGTATAGGATTCTGGAGAAAGCTACAGAGAAGCCAGGAGGAATTCTTCATTGGCGGAGATTAGAATGTAAAATGGAAGATAGAATGCCATAATATTCTTAATCAAAGAAAGGGGCAGATACAACTTCTGTGGTGTTAAGAATTGTTGATATGGTACAAGTTTGTTGTAAACTGTTCTACAAGACGGTTTCCACTTCTTTAACACTTACAACTCCACAATGAAAGTTAAGGGTTGTTTTCAAATCTTATATATAACCTAAATAAAACAGCTTTTTGCCGCCTACCTCAAGGTAAATTTCAATATAGAATCACATCAAAAAGAGCACATATCTGAGGAAAATGCTTTTTAAGATAAAATCATGTCCATCATCTTTTACAAAGGCAATGACGGCACAACATATTGCACCAACGCTGCACATCTTCTTTAGCTCCTTGTCCAGTGCTTTACCCAGGGTCTCCTACATCAAACAACTGTTCATATTTTTCTTTTCGAAAATAATACCAGGTGCTTTTTCTCATTAACGTTTTCATTTTGGAATAATTTTAGATTTCAGCAGTATTGAAAGAGAATGTAGAGTTCCCCTATACTCCTCAGGCAGTTTTACCTGATGTTAACATCTTACATTGCCAGGGTCCGTTTGTGAAAACTAATAAGTTCCACACTGGTACATTACTTTTAACTAAACTCAAGACTTATTTTAAATTTCACCAGTTTTTATATTAATGTTCTTTTCATTGTCCCCTCATTGATTTCAGAATACTATCTTGCATTGAGTCCTCGTGTCTACTTTAGTTTTCTCTGATCTGTGGAATCTTTTCTATCTTTCTTTGTTTTTAAAGTTTTAACAGTTTTGAGGATTACTGGTCAGGTATTTTTTAGAATGTCCTTTGATGTGGTCTTGTCTCATACTTTTCTCATGTTTAGTCTAGAGTTATAGGTTTTAGAGAATAATACATGGATGAATTTCCTTCCTCATCACATCATACTAAGGTGTATTTGTTATCAAATGACTTATCCTTGGGATGTTAACCTGATCATTTTGTTAAGGCCATGTTTGCCAAATTTCTCCTCTGTAAATTACTATTGTTTTTGTTTACATACTGCATTTTTTGGATGAGTTACTAAATCTATCACATACTCAAGGTGTGTGTGTGTGTGTGTGTGTGTGTGTGTGTGTGTGTGTGTGTGTGTTGGTGTGATGTGATGTGATGTGATGTGATGGTGGTGGAGGGGTTTGGGGAAATAAGGTCCATCTCTTAGAGAGGAGTATCTTCGTGTATTTTTGAAAGCCTTTTATAAGTAACACTTGCCTCTTCTCCCCCATTCACTTATTTTCTTTTATTTTTTTGTTTACCAAGTACATATTCATATATATCTGTTTTATACTTAAGGTTACAATTTTCTATCACTGTATTGGGTTGAGTAGTACCTCTCAAGTTTCATGCCCATCCAATTCTGTGAATGTGACTTTATTTGGCAATAGGGTCTCTGCATATTTAATCAAGTTACAGTGAGGTCATACTGAATTAAGGTATTAGGGTGGGCCCTAAATCCAGTATCAGTGGTGTCCTTATAAGAAGAGAGAAATTTGGCAAACTTACAGGAGTAAACACCATGGCAGAGGTAGAGACTGGAATGGTACGCCTTATAAACCATAATGCCAAGGATTGCTGGCAACTGCTAGAAGCAGAAAAGAGGCTAGGGAAAATCCTCCCCTGGAGACTTCAGAGACAGCGTTGCTCTGTTAACACCTGTTTTTCAGATTTCTAAACTCCAGAACTGGTAAAGTAAATTCCTGTTGTTTTAAGCCGCTCGGTTTCTGGTAATTTGTTACAACAGCCGTAGGAAGCCGATAAAATTATACTATTTATTTTGTTGCTCAATTTGTTCCAGGTTTGACCATTGAGAGATAGTTCAGGTTGGCTCTTATATCCCTTTGATATGCCCCATCCCCTGCTGCATTTTAAATTCACTTTTCTCTTCTCTCTTTTGTCAAGCTTCTCTGACTTCTTCACCCCGTGTGTGTGTGTGTGTGTGTGTGTGTGTGTGTGTGTGTGTGTGTACAAATGTATTTCTTCCAGATATTACCTTCTCCTTAATAGGTGGCTGAAGACTGAACATTCCCCCTAATCTCCCCATCATCCTCTCTACCTGTCACCCACAGATCTCTTAACTGATCAAATAAGTCAACTTCCTACCCAGAAGAGAATGAAAAGAGGGCAGTAAAAAGATGCTATAAGTGCAGTATCTTTTTTCTCTGTCACATAATCAGTAGGCCCCATATTGAACTGGTTCCCTTTCTGATTACTTAATATTTAACTAATATTTACTGACTTAGTTTTTTAATGTTTGATCAAAAATCCAGGCTTCTCACTCTTTCCAAAGTACCACAAATAAATATTAAATACTTGCGCAAGATTTGGTGCCTTACAGATTTTAAAATTAGTATACATCCTTAAAAAAAAATTAACAGAAACCCATGGGGGAGGGGAAGGAAAAAAAAGAGTTAGAGTGGGAGAGAGACAAAGCATAAGAGACTCTTAAAAACTGAGAACAAACTGAGGGTTGATGGGGGGTGGGAGGGAGGAGAGGGTGGGTGATGGGTATTGAAGAGGGCATCATTTGGGATGAGCAGTGGGTGTTGTATGGAAACCAATTTGACAATAAATTTCATATATTAAAAAATGTATCGATCAAACAACAAAGAGTAGCAAAATTGCTATAGGACACACATAGAATTAGCAAAGAGAAATGCAACAAAGTAAAACCTTCTCTTCCTACTTGACCATTATCTCATTCTAGAATTTCAATCAATGATTTATTATGAAATTTTATTAGTGCAATTATCCTGTAGCAAAATGGATAGACAAAATATTTACTTCTTTTTGTATTGCTGTCCAATTAACAACACAACAGACAGATTTCATTCAGTCTGTAGGAAATTAGCAAATTAAGCACCAGGGGAATAATCCACAAACTAGATAATTACATAAATTGATTAAAAAACACTCCATCCTGAGATTCTTCATGATAAATGGAAAAATAAACATCAAATTTCACCATCCTGATATAGGAAGTGAGTGTAACAATAGCAGTTTTACTCATATTTCATGTACATGTCATCACTATTGTATGACTTCTGGGAGAGTCAGCATAGCAAAGGTAAGAGGCTAAAAAAATGGGGGGAAATCTCATGGGAACAAAATTGCAAATTAGAGTAAAGAAAAGGTTGAATTTTTCATCATTCATTGCAAGCCCTGTATTCAGCTATTATCCCTATTTTTTTTTTCTCCAATGACCTCACAGCAGGTCCTTATTCTAACTCACTCTTAGATATGTCTCATGTTTGACTATACTTTTATAAGCTCAGAGAGTCCAATTTCTGTTTAATTTCTTATCTATAAATGGCTAAACTTGCAAGCAAAAATCAAATACCCGATAGAAACTCATGAAGACTTATTAAATTCTTCAGAATTTTTAGTTTCTTGGAATTCTGAATTGGTTATCCACCCTAAATCTCAAAGTCATGTACTTATTTTGAGACTTTATATGTGGTATAATAGCATTGTCTCAAATCTGTGTTCATAATATTATTGATAAATTAATATCTTTAAAGAATGTTTTTTATGGATGCTTGCATACAAATATGTGTAAAGTATGACATTCACCTAACCTGGAAGTACAGGGAACCTTCCTAAAATATTATATAAATCCAGTATGTTGGTACTATGTGTTATGTCCACCCATTGTACCCAACGGCAACCATGCACACAGAGAAAAAGGGGTGGAAAACCATATGTGAAGGCACTTTAGTATCAGAAAATGAAGAAGCATGCATGAGAGAAGTTGCCAGGTGGTACTAAAAGAAAATGCCTTATGTATGGTATATACATGTCTGAAAAGTTCAGATTGTGATCCAATAACCCAAGATATATACAGAAATAATTATAAAAATAACTACTTGGTGCTTAAAAGTTGTAATTCATTCTATTATAGCTGATTATCTGATGTCCTATATAACCTGAGCCCATATGATACCAAATATTCACAGTACTCTAAGACAAGGCTGATCATACACAATATTTTCTTGAAATGAGGAATTCCAAATGAGAAGTAGGGAAGAATCGTAGGTATAGTATATTTGAGATCTATGCTATATTTTATTATTGTTCTCAGTTATCCACTCTTTCTTCTCTACAGGTATAATTCACCCCCAGTTACCATGCCTTTCTTAGGTAGACAGTTTCCTACCTCATTGTCAGAATCAGCCATGTGACTTGCTTTTTGCCAATGGATCTGACCCTATACCTTCTCCACTTAAGCTTTAAATGTGCCTGCACGGTTTGGTTGGGCTCTTGCTTCTGTCCTCTGCCAGGAGAACAACATATCTAAGATATCTGTCTTCAGCTTGGATTCTAGGATGAGAAGATGTGGAGTAAAGCAGAGCTAACCTACAAACCTGCAGGCAAAAAATAAATGTCTTTTGTTGTAAGTGACTATGATTTCAGAGTTGCTCATTAAAGCAACACAAGTTGACTAATAATACAAGGCAAGAGATAATTTTACACTCACTCTTAGTTTTCTAATCACCCAGGGACCTTCCATCAACCACCTGTTCCTCTGAGTAAATATAAATTTAATGAAGGTGACTGCTCAGACATTTAAGATGATTATACCTCCTGACTTTCACCATGGATTCACTAAAGGACTCCATTGCCTGGAGTTACTTTGGTTGTTGAACCATTTAAGAGTTTACACTTCTGTCGGACCATTCTGTATAAGATGTTTTGAGATGTGAGGTTTCTGGGCTGAAATGCTTTGTTTTTAGAGTTTTTGAGTCTGTCTTTATTTACAGACTGTTCTGGAAGAGTAACATCACAACTGACATTTAAATGTGCTATACATCTGCTCCTGCTGGATGTAAAACCAGAATTCTCCTTGGACCTGTGTTTTTTTCTTATTAAAAGTACAAGAGCATCACTTAGACTATAGAGAAGAACATCTACTAAATCCAAGTTCGAGGTAGATTCCAAAAGCAGTTAGATCAAACTGAGGGGATCCATATGCAAAAGACAGTTGGTAAAGGTTTTACGGGAGGGAATTACATAATTATTTCTGGTTTTCAGATGGATAACTCTAGTATCAAAATGGCACAAAAAAGCAGTGTAGAAAGAAAATTGTGGCAGGAAAGTAGAAAGTTTTGTAAATCCTGTAGTTCAGGCAAGCAGAATTTTCTGAAGGCATGGGGTAAGACACTAGTATTCAAGATAGAAAGACAAACACAAATTTGGGGCAGTTATAATGTAATATCACCAAATAGAACAAATTCAATGCAGTGGTGGTATTTTTGCTTTAACTAAATATATTGCACATTTGACATTGTAGCAAATGACAAGCGATTCAAGAGATACTCTATATGTGAGATGATGTTATTAATTAACCATGTAATAGTGTGTGTGAAGTGTATAGAGAGAGGAAGTACTAAATAACTCCGACAATTTAGAAAGAAAAAATACAAATAAGAAAACAAAAGGGCCTGAAAAGCGACTAAGGATGCTGAATAACACACAGGATATGACTGGATGCGCTCTCTGAGCTACCTTTGTTTCACAAACTGGAAATGACAGATTATGTTTCCTTCACTCATAAAAGAATTTACCTAATTTGGCTTATTTGTTTTTATCACTGTGAAATTTCACTTCATCCACATAAATCTCAGTGTGGCAGTTTGACAAAATAAAATTGTTATTGCCGACATATTATTACTGAATAGTTAAATATTATAAGTTAGTCCGGTAAGTCAGCCAACCGAGGTTAGTAGCATTTGGAAAAGAATGTTCTTACTTCTCTTTAGAGGCTCACAGGTCTAGAGGAAAGTGGGGTTGAAGTCTTTTAGGTCAGGGTCAGAGCCTTTGTATTCAACATTCATGACATGAATACTGGTAAAGATTAAGATCTTAAGGATGAGAAAATGGCAAGTCAGAATGGCAAGCAAGAGATTCCAAACTAATAATCACAGTCAGCAAAATCTAATAACATCCTGATTCTCTGCTTAAGGGAGATGATGACTCATTAATTATACAGAGCAACTCTGAATACAGTTTTCGCACATTTGTTTATTCCGGTCCATTTTGTCCCTACATGAGGAATGCGCATAAAATGTGGAGCTAAAACTTTCTTAAAACAGAAAGGTAGGTAGGTAGGTAGGTAGGTAGGTAGGAAGGAAGGAAGGAAGGAAGGAAGGAAGGAAGGAAGGAAGGAAGG